>NW_015613649.1:0-809 GCF_001515605.1 Sinocyclocheilus anshuiensis
ATGTTTGGAGACTGCCGGTATCAATCAGTTTTGTTGTACTTGGATAATTTAATTGTCTTTTCTTCTTCTGTTCAACAGCATTTAGAAAGGTTGGAGGAGGTGTTTTCCCTAATTCAAAAACAGAGGTTGAAGATTAAACTAAGTGTCATTTTTTTCAGACTCAGGTTAGGTACCTCGGTCATGTTGTCTCGATGGAAGGGGTTGCTACAGACCCAGATAAGGTGGCAGCAGTACGAGATTGGAGAACTCCAAGTAATTTGGCAGAATTAAGATCCTTCCTTGGATTTGCCAGTTATTATCATAGGTTCATTGCAGGTTTTGCACAAATGGCAGCAACACTGCATCAGGTGGTGGCTCAGTTAAATGTAGCAGGAAAAAGAGGTAAGACTCCATGGAAGCCTCTTGCCTCATATTGGAATGTGGAGTGTGGTGATTCTTTCCTTCAGTTGAATCAAGCTTTGATTTCGGCTCCAGTTTTGGCTTATGCTGATTTCCAGAAGTCGTTTGTCTTAGAAATAGATGCCCGCCATTCAGGCCTTGAAGCAGTGCTGTCACAAGAGCATGAGGGCAAGTTACGACCAGTTGCTTTTGCTAGTAGGGGGCTTAGGCCATCTGAGAATAACATGCAGAACTATAGCTCTATGAAGTTGGAGTTCCGTGCCCTTAAGTGGACAGTCTCTGAAAAGTTCAGGGAATACTTGTTGGGTACATCTTGTACTGTGTATGCTGACAATAACCCATTGCGACATTTAGATACAGCCAAACTTGTTGCAGTGGAGCAGAGGTGGGCGGCCCAGTTGGCAACATTT
>NW_015613650.1:0-809 GCF_001515605.1 Sinocyclocheilus anshuiensis
ATTTCTTATGATCAATGTTAAAAACAGTATTTGCTGCTTAATATGTTTGTTATAACTATGATACACTACTGTTAAAAAATGTGGGGTAAGCACTTTTTTAAAGAAGGAAATTAATTTTAATCAAGGATGCACTAAATTCATCAAAAGTGACAGAAAAGACATTTTATAATGTTCAAAATATAATATTTATTACAAAAGATATTTCTTTCAAATAAATTTGGAATTTTCTATTCATCAAATAATCCTGAAAACAATTTCACAAAATATTAAGCAGCAAAACCTGTTTTCAACATAGATAATAATTAGAACTATCATTACTATTTGAGCAGCATATTACAATGATTTTTGAAAGGTCATGTGACACTTGAGTAATGAATGCCAAAAATGTAGTTTTGCCATCACATTAATAAATTACATTTTAAAATATATTAAAATAGAAAAGTCCATTTCAATTTGAATATTGTATTTTTTTTTATATATATTACTGTTTTATTGTATTTTAATCAAATAAATGCATGCTTGGTAAGACATTAAAAACATAAAAAAATATTTTAAAAATCTCAATTATTACAAACTTTTGACCAGTAGTGTTCATTAACACATCACACACAAAGAGATCCCTCTGCCAGCATGGCTTTTCAATACTAATCAAACTTAAACTTGTAATTATAGTTTCTCTAACCTGTGCTTTCATCCTTGAATAAACTATGCTTGTGAGTTAGAGTGTGTGTTTCAGTTCATATCTTTTCACCGCCGTGTCTGTATGTTAGCAATGTGTGCCGAGTGTCCTTAACTGTCCAGCGTGTAAA
>NW_015613651.1:0-809 GCF_001515605.1 Sinocyclocheilus anshuiensis
TCTGCCATTCTTTTTTATTTTATATTTTGTTACCTTGTAAGGCTTCGTTTTTAAAATATGAAAATTAGTAAGGATGTACTGTAATGTACTGTATATTCAAAATTCAAAATTAAAGAATTGCATTTAATACTGTCGTTAAGGCAAATTGTTAAAATATCATCCAAAACATTTAATCAATATATTAATTTTACATGTTATATTTTAATTTTCTTCTCAAATTTTCACAGAACGCCACCAGAAACTCTTGGATCAGACTATATAGTCTTCATAAAATTATTCACAAAACTCAATGCTATTTGCCTGCCGCAGCTAACATTGCACTATTACCACCACACTGTTGGCGGTAAAATTAATTTCATTTAAAGTAAATGTTTGTGTCAATTTGTTTGATTATGGCAGCCGTTAATGAAATAAAGAAAATTAAGGCCTACCAGAAGAGCCTATAGTACAGTACGGTACCTCCATAGATCCAGCCTTTCGGCTGCGTATGAGTGGCGACTTCCTCTGAATGTTGATTGGTTCAGTCAGTGCGGCTCTGTCGGGCTCGTCTTGGGAAAGGTCTTCAATACTGCCTGGGTCTGTCTGCTTCTCGTGGTTCTGTTACATATGAAATGGGAGTGTTGGAAGTGGTCCAGACCATCCAGCATGCAATATTTCTTAGAAAGTTGTATATAAATTCCAAAGCTCAGCAGAGTAATGTGGTCTGAAATAAATACAATCCTTGGGGCGAGTGAAACACAGACCTCTGAGGAGGCAGGCCGGAAGCCAAAACCCATTGGTGCATTATCCTCATCCTTGCACCCCTTCAC
>NW_015613652.1:0-809 GCF_001515605.1 Sinocyclocheilus anshuiensis
TATATCATTTATAAATAATTTAAATACAGTGATCTAAAATTAATACTACTAAAAAATTTTGAGTGCAATCATTTTTTTTTTTTCATTTTTAATGGCCACAGAGTTGTTGAAGTCATGCAGATGTTTAGTATTTTATGATTAATTGATCATTTGATTGTTCATTTAAATTGACTATTAATTATAAAAAATATAATAAATGACATCCCCAAACAACTATTACTATAACAATTTTATTCAAATACATAATACGCTTAGCTTTCAAAGGCTTGTCGTTTGCAATTTTTCACAGGCAAAATGTTTTAAATTGTGTTTAAGAAAATGGCAGTTACTTCTTCTTAAAGGAGTGAAACAGCTGTGTGGCTGGTGATCTCAGCGTCTGCTTACATAATGCATCTATAATGCTCAAACAAAGAGGGAATTGTCATTGCAAAGCCTGCAAGCTGAGGCCAGACTCATAGCCATACCAGACAAATCCATCCCAAGTACCTGTCTTTCTCTAATACTCTTAACACTTCCAGCAATCTGATTTCCAAGAAAAATAAATAA
Source organism: Sinocyclocheilus anshuiensis (assembly GCF_001515605.1). Classification (NCBI taxonomy): domain Eukaryota; kingdom Metazoa; phylum Chordata; class Actinopteri; order Cypriniformes; family Cyprinidae; genus Sinocyclocheilus; species Sinocyclocheilus anshuiensis. The sequence continues at coordinate 547 of NW_015613652.1, forward strand.
CACCCCTTATGGAGTCATGTTTATGAACCAATCCATCACAGAGAGAAAAAAAAACATACATATACAAAAATGTGCAAAAGTCTTAGGTCATTAGTATTTTCACCAACAATTTTTTTTTTTAAGCCAGTTATTTCTATCTTTTGCTGTAGTGTCAGTTGGAAATATCGGTTTACATTTCCAAACATTACTTTTGCCATTAATTGTAATACTCCAGTGAGATTTTTGTATGCACAAGGAGTCTGACAACAACCAGTGGTCCACAC
>NW_015613653.1:0-809 GCF_001515605.1 Sinocyclocheilus anshuiensis
ATGCACTTTATTGGACTTCTTTTGGACTGTTGAACAAAAACACCCGCCCACTGCCATTATAAAGCTTTTAAGAGCCAGAACATTTTAAAAAAATAACTCCGATTGGATTTGTCTGAAAGAAGAACGTCATATACACCTAGGATGCCTTGAGGGTGTGTAAATCATAGGCTAATTTTCATTTTTGGGTGAACTAACCCTTTCAGTTAACAATCACAGGTAACCAACCATATTTTACCTTCATGGGTCATTGAAGTACAGGTCTTATGTTGACAATGTGATCATTTTTGAGCAGAAATTTGTTTACTCCATCATCCAGGCAAGTTCAGCATTGCATTTTCCCATCAGTCTGTCGTGGGGAACCACAGCCCCTCCACTTGTCTTATCACTCAGAGCTGAGATAATAGGGGCAGATTTACTCTGATTAGTGCTATTAGTTCTATCCCTGTCTCCTCATCACAGATGCTTGACATGTTTCTCTTAACGGCCCAGCACTGTGGCGCTGAGCAGAGAGCATGACTGATGGCTGCTCCTGGACACTGGAGGTCTGTGGGAAGTTACAGCCTGACCATTCTACATAATAAATGTATCACTGGATGTTATTTAAGTGGAATAAGTTTATACTGTGGCCTAAATGGAGTTGTTAAACAGCATACAGTATATGAAACATTGTCGATGACTAAAGCTAGATGGGACAGTGTGAGAAGGGCCACGTTCCAACAAGCATATTGCGTCTGGATGCCTGACTCAAATCTGTATGTGCAATTGTCTCTAATTGTGACATTGATTCGGGGAGATCTGCATTCTTCAGC
>NW_015613654.1:0-807 GCF_001515605.1 Sinocyclocheilus anshuiensis
AAAGGAAAAATTGAAATCGCATCATATGACCCCTTTAAAATCACCTTTAAAATCTACTTCATACCAGTGTAGTCGTCTCTAGTTAAAGTCACACTATTTGGTCTTTTGTGTCAAAGGTGTCAACATTTCTCTCTTTTTCTCTCCCTGCGACACCTTCAGACAAGAGGAACTATGAAAAGGTAAAAAAACCTTGATCTGACAGTTTCTTTTATTCTGTTCTGTTCTGAAGATTTTAGTCTTAGCATATTTTATATTGACAAAATATATTGAATATATTTTAAAAAGGAAATGTATACACAAAAACAACTGAATGCTGTTTTATGATGAACATGTTTTCAGTTGCTGAATTCAAAATTATTAATGAACATTCTCAATTGTTAAATTCAAAATCAAAATAATACCATAAGTAGTTTTGCAGAATTACAAGCAGTGTTAAAAATATATATTAAAAATGTTTGAATTTTGTCTGTGGTGTCATGTGGTGCAACACACAAAGTCATGTGGTGCAACCAATGTGCACAAATATACAGGGGGGAAAACCCTGTAGATCGTCATTAATGTGTCAAGGTGCACAAATGTTAAAAATACCATGTTTAAATTTATTTTACAGAATTCCTTAGATGTTCCTCCAAAAATCAGTGCAGAACATGGAAGTAAGCTCTGAAGATTCCATCTTGCTGATATTTTAATAAATGTACAGCATCGTATATAAGCATCATTTAATAAAAAATTCGGAGTCGAGGAGATTCTTTCTCTCGTCCTGAAACACCACACCTCAGTGTAAATTAGTGGAAGAGAATGGTAACC
>NW_015613655.1:0-809 GCF_001515605.1 Sinocyclocheilus anshuiensis
ATCTTACAACTGGTGTGACATCTTCAGGTCCCATGACCAGGAAGTTTAATAGATTTGTATGATGGAAAAATTCATTAAAAATACACCAATTGTTATTTACGCAATCTGACTCATGTATGATGGAAAGGAAATGTGTGTGAACAAAGCAGACCATTTGTGATGTCATCAGGTCACATGACCAGGAAGTTAAATTGATTTGTATATTTGAAAAAAGCATTAAAAATGCACAAAATCATATTTCCAAAATCCAAGTCATGTATGATGCGTGGCAAATGTGTGTGACTATATTACAATTGGTGTGACATCAACAGATCACATGAGCAAAACGTTTAATAGATTTAAAAATGTCTAAAATTCATAACAAATGTTAATGAAATAAAATTAACTATCTATATTAAATGTAAATTAATATATATATTTTTAAATCTAAGTTGTGTATTATATGCTGCATTTATGTATAAAAACATTGTAGGTGATTTGAGCTCTAGATAAAACAACCACAAAGTTAAATAGATTTATGTCATTAAGACATTCAGTTTACTTACATATTTATAACAGATACATTAATCATATAAAAGTTAAAAACGGTCTTAATCTATATCTCATCTATTTGCTAACATAAACTACACATGAAAAAGGATCACGTGTTTAGTGTTTTTTATGAAATAATGCACATATTTAACCAGGTTTATTGTGGATTTTGCACTTTTAAGACACTCCCTAACTTGAGGTGCCCAAGCGGGGATCGTTGTGAGGACTTTTTACACTTCTGATGCTTAAAACAATTACATCATCGAATAATATTATTA
>NW_015613656.1:0-809 GCF_001515605.1 Sinocyclocheilus anshuiensis
ATCTTTTAATTAGAAGCACCACATTTGCTTTATTGTAAGTGCAAAGTATTGAAAATCAAAATGTGTAAGTAAATTTTAGTAGGACTTAACACTATGATGTGTGTCCCATCTGGTGATCAAAAGTTCTGCGCACACTTGAACACTTGGGCCAAATACAGGAAATGTGTCTTGTGAGTAGACAAGTGGTCAAATGAAAAGTGTGGGTATTGGGACAGGCCCAGTGTTGTGTGTGTCCGAGCAGAGCCCCACCGTTGAGACTCATGCGGAGACTCTCAGGAGATGTGGCCTGTTTGAGCGCCTGTTCCACCTGCTCTCTCCTCTTGGACTCAAACTCCAGAGCGTCCTGCAGTTTCCTCTTCGACTTCTTTTCCTTCTTCAGACGCTTCTGAATAGTGGCTGAGGGCGAGAAGAAAGAAGTTTGAGCAAACATTCAAACGTAAAACACTTCTCTCCTTCAGCATGGTGCCTGAAAACACAAGGAGACGCCAGCGCAGTCTCACGTTCATACATTAGAGACTTGAAAGTGCTCATTAGCACTAGCAAAACAAAAACATATGGTGCGCTACGTGCAACAGCTTTCAAAAAGGATATGTAAAATTGCTAGGTTTTTTTAGACGCTCGGATAAATAAACTTTACGGAAATGTGGCCTAGTTAGTGGTGTTTGCTAGGGCATCGCTACTACTATTTCTCGTATTCAGGGTTCAGAGACTGTAAGAATAAGCAATCGTTATAGCACTACTAATAAAATAATAAATTCAACCTAACAATGTGCATTTATGGGCCAACACAACAGCTGTACACACCTAAC
>NW_015613657.1:0-809 GCF_001515605.1 Sinocyclocheilus anshuiensis
CACAACACAACACAACACAACACAACACAACACAAAACAAAATAACTGAAAACAAAACCAAATCCAAACTAAAACCAAAACAAAAACAAAAACTAAACAACAAAAACAAAAAACTAAACTAAAAACAAAACAAAATAGCTTGGTATGATGCTCAACAGCAACGCTAAACAAATACTTCCAAAAAGTTTTATTATTAATTGCATGCTAACATATTTCGGAACACAAGCAAGAAGCATTTTTGTTCATGTATATTATGCATTCACGTACATTCAGTGTGTTTTGGGGCTTAGTGTTAGACACATATTTGTCTAAAGTAGCAGAAGAAACAGCTCTGAGATCAGTGGGAGAAAGGTAGACTCGACTGTCTCAGTGATGGGACTCGACTGACGGCACTCTGCCAAGTGCCCGGCCAGAGAAATTGCATCCAGGGGCGAAAAGATGGTGCACCTTTGATGTGCTCATTCTCTATGACACGCCACACTTCTGCCCTTGTGTCTCTGTCTTTCAGTTTGTGTCTTTCTCCCCAGTGTCTCTTTATGATTCACCTCTCTCTTACAGAAAATGTATTTAATATAAAAGCATATCATTCTACTGGCACAGTGCATTTCCGCAGCTTATGTTTGGTTGCTTTGGGAGTTTAAATGTGACTAAATGCATGTACAGAGACATTTTGTCATGATTAATTTGGTCCAGTATGAGTGTGTGTGTGTGTGTGTGTGCTCATGGTGAGAGATAGACATATGGAGAAGTGTCTACAGTTTGAGAATTAAAGACGCTCCGTCTGTGAGGGAGATCGAGAAAAACAAGGC
>NW_015613658.1:0-809 GCF_001515605.1 Sinocyclocheilus anshuiensis
TGTGTACTAGGTCTATCAGCGAGTCCCATAGTGCAAGTTGAATTGTTGCAGTCATGTCTGCACCGTGACAGTATTTAACTTCACAGTCAATGCTGTTCAGTGTCACAGTTTCAGTTGAAGTGTCAACTTTGTAAACCGCAGCAGAGAGTTTTGGTATCTGTGAAAGACAACAAGCTAATATTAGTAACAGCAAAAAGAATTATTTATTTTGTTATGTCAGTTTTTTATAAATTAAAATATCTTAACTAATGAGGAACAATTTTTTAATTTTTATCTTTAGATTAACAATACTTAAATACTAGGGATCTACAAATCAATTTGCTCTGGTTTATGAGTGGCTGATATAAAGTTGATATGAATTCTGTAATTACATGTTGATGTATTAAGTTTACATGCATGGGGTATTTTTAAACAGAGTACAACAGACCATACTGTTAATAGAATTAAGTTTCTTTCTAGGCAATGTAAAACAAATACATGTTATTACAGAAATATTACAGTGCCTTTGAGGTTTTTGTGTAGAATGAATGTGTTAACCTAGGAGGACTATTTACTCTTAGGACAGACTTTTGTGAAGGTGTTTGACAAAGCAGCTTGCATGGAAAGTCACAGATATATATGTAGAATATTGCAATTAATTGGGAAAAATATTTAATTTAAATATTTAATATATATGTAAATACAGTACCTGTCAAAACTTTGGAAACATGATTTTTAACTGTGTTTAATTAAGTCTTATGTTTACTAAGGCTGTATGTATAGGATGGAAAATACAGTCAAATTTAATAATTATAATAATAATACAGTAA
>NW_015613659.1:0-809 GCF_001515605.1 Sinocyclocheilus anshuiensis
CGTGCAGTGTTGAGGTGCCTCCAGGACCAGGGTTGGGAACCACTGATTTATGGGATCCAACTGACAGGACAGATTGTGACACTCATTCACTTACATTATAGTAAACTTCTGCGTGATTGTAGGCTTTCATAGCCCACATTACTTCCAGTTGGGCCTGATGGCAAACATACAGTATGGTTAGTGTTTTGAAGTGGGGATACTTTTACAAATATTTAACTTATTTTCTTATTCATTTGCAAGTATCAAAACATCCCAACTCACATCATTTCCATACGCCTCTGCTGGAAGAGAGAGCGCATGCGCAGCCGCAGTGGCTCCCTCTACCCCCTGTTTATTAAAGACAGAAATACTCAATTCAGTGGAAAATTGAACATTAAAGTGTATTAATAAATCTAATACGTAAAACCCGTGTCGTTAAAAACAAACGCTGCCTCAAGAGACTAACGAAGAACTCATGTATTCATCAACGCTGTCAAGTACCCTTTTTATAGTACTACCTAAGCAATTTAAAACTGGATGAGTATAAATATCAGTGATGATTAAGGAAATTATTTCGTTATTTTTGCCATATGCCCACAACATGCTTGTTAGCATGCAGGCTAACTAAGATATATAACGTTAGATGTATTACTCTGGGCTCTGAACGGTTATGAAAATTCGCTATATGAGAGCATCGGTTCAATAAAATACTATCACGTTATCATACAGTGCCTTGTGTTTGTTGATAAGTTAAAATAACTAACTGCCTACCAGAGATGCAAGAACATCCCCCGTGTCCATGCTGACGCCTTTTGACCCGGATGAGCTAC
>NW_015613660.1:0-808 GCF_001515605.1 Sinocyclocheilus anshuiensis
CTGTCTGTCTGTCTGTCTGTCTGTCTGTCTGTCCATCCGTCCGTCGTAACATAGTCTTAAATAAGTTAACATTTACAAAATTTCTTGTAGACTTGTCAAAAATTATGAATGAGACATTTTTTAATTTTTTTATTTTGTATTTGTTTGAGAATAATATATATTGTGAAAAGCACTATACAATTCATTTAAATTTGAATTAACATTTTATTGTCAGGTCTATGCATCAAATATTAGTTTATAAGCAGACAGAATAAATGCACTGCCAGCTTACTAGAAAGCAAAACATTTACAAGTATTGTTTTAATCACTTCTTTTGGCTTGAGTACAATGTAAAATATAAAGCAATTATTTAAAATAGGGACTTTAGAATAGGGAACACATATTCGCTAGTAATTAACTCCTCATTTGCTGCTTATTAATTGTTGGTAAGGTAGTTGTTAAATTTCGGTCAGAGGTAGGATTAAGGGATCTAAAATATGGTCATGCAGAGTTAGGCATCAATTATTAGTACTTTATAAGTACTAATAAACAGCCAATTTGCTAGTAACATGCTCTTAAGCAACTAGTTTATAGTCAGAATTGGTCCTTAAAATAAAGTGTTACCAAAAATTCCTCTTATGAGCAACTTTAAAGGGCCCTCCATCATCCTAATTATAAGGTCTGGGACACAGTTTCTTATCATACATGATTACTTTTGGATGTCTAGAGCTACAATTGGTGGTTACGGTTTTTCTCAGTCGCTTTGGTGCATTTCTCACATCACTATTTGCACAACAGTTAATGCAGTTCTCAAAACAATTAGTACAAA
>NW_015613661.1:0-809 GCF_001515605.1 Sinocyclocheilus anshuiensis
GTGAGCCTCTGAGTAGTTACTGCAGCTTACTGTAGGGAGGTGTTGGGTTGCGGATATGTGTGAAAGAGCTTTGAAGAGGAGGAACCGCATCCTGACCTTAAACAAGCTGAATGCTTTAAGCAGCCTATGCAATAGAGGTCAAAGGAATTCAATGATTATTTCTCCCAAAAATGAAAATTGTGTCTATGTTTACTCACCCTGACATTGGTGCAAACCTGTATGAATTTCTTTCTTATGTGGAACACAAACTAATATATTCTGAAGGCTGTGCTCGTCGTTCTTTTCCATTCAAAAAATAATGAATATGCTATCATAGTATTTAGAAATATTTTAAAGTGCCTTTTATTTCAGTATTTTTAGTTTTTTGTTATTTTATGTGCTATTTTTTTTCTGTTTCAATTTTAGTAATTTAAGTACTTCAACTTTAACTTACATACTACTGTAATTTTTACAATTATTTTGAATTACCTTTTATTTTAAATCGTCAGTTGTCTTTTTAATATTTAGCGTAAGTTTTAGTAATGTGCTTCTGCCATTTCGGTTTTTATTTATATTTAACTATTCTGTTTCAGTTTTAGCCATTTTAGTATTTAAATATTATGAAAACAATTATTATTATTTTAAATTGGCTAGATTTTTTTTATATTGTTAGTTTTCATTTTAATATTTAGTGCAAATTTTAGTCGGTTTGTTTTGAGCTATTTTTTTTATATTTATATTTACCTTTTTTTATTTCAGTTTTTTTTTTTTTTTCAGTTTTTCCTTCACTGTAAAAAATAAATCCGTAAAATAACAGAAAAAGTACTGGC
>NW_015613662.1:0-809 GCF_001515605.1 Sinocyclocheilus anshuiensis
TATTAATAGTCAGCCATGGAAGAAAATGTTGCTGAATTGAGCAAGTGCATGAATGTCTGCAGACTCTTTAATATTTTACTAGATCTCCGCTCACAGCAGGGTTCTCCCTAATAGATCGACATGACGGCTTTTCACCTTGAGCCTCTGTGATTTACTCCCTTTGTGCTGCTTTTTAATTGAATAATTATGCATTCGGACAAAGATATGTTATGTACATTGGTGGTTTTAACTATGCAACTCCATTTGAAGAAGTTGAGCCGCCATGTTTTATATTAGGCATGTGTTATGGTGCACATTTGATTGAGTAGTGTGTGTCATTTTTCAGATGTTTACTTCAAGTCAATATGTGCATTCCTGGTTTTACTGTAAATGATTTACTGCTTCATGTTGCTTGTCTTCATCATTTATTAATCAAAACTTTCCTTTTTCTGGTGACATCACTGAGGCTGCATGGGCTAGCCAATGTTTTAGTAAACTTGCAGTCAGTCTAACTCCATTCTGGAACATGATGCCCACTTTTCAACATCCAATCAATTGCCAATTTACAACATAAAGCCTGTCCAATGATATTATCAGAATATTTTTCATGAAATATCACGCTTAACTCAGAAAGAGGACACATTATGAAAGTTCTCATATCATAGTTTAACATCTTAAGACTATATAACACACTCTCATGGCAATTCGTAACTATTTTACATTTTGGCAAATTCGTAAGAATTCTTATTAGCTCAATTCAAACTAACTTGCCACTGAGAGATGGAGAGGGCGGAGGATTTGGAAAACAGTCATTATTAATTGGTGGGACA
>NW_015613663.1:0-809 GCF_001515605.1 Sinocyclocheilus anshuiensis
AAATTATCATTATTTACTTGCACTTATGTTGTTCCAAAAATTATATATATTTGAAGAATGTTAGTAACCAAACCATTGTAACCATTGAAATCCATTGTGTGGACCAAAAAAATATATATATATCTTCTTCCACAGAAAACATAAGTTATACAGGTTTGGAACGACATGTGTGAGAAAATGATTAAAACAAATTTTCATTTATGGGTGAACTATCCCTTTAAAAATTATACATAATGTTCTAATTATATAATTATTCGCATGCATAGCACATGACCTGACATAACGTCAACATTCAGACAACAGACATTGCCATCTTTGTAATTACAGAGATTCCAGCCGCATCAGAATCAGTAAATTACATCACAGACATCCATGTTAATAATGGTTTAGAGAACTAATCCCGTCTGAATGGAGCTTTTGTCCCACACACACACAGAGGAACATTTGAGCAGATGATAATAAATAACACAGATAATATTGGTGCATAATGAAAGCCTTGGCCAGTCATAGTTTAATCTCTGCCCCGCAGGGTTTTATGGGAAAACATTGCTGGACCCATTGCAGGTGGGGACAGTAAAATCCAGAAGTGCTCTAATTTTAGCATGTATCTTTAATTGTTCAGCACATGGTATATGACCTCATAAACGACTTGCAGGCATTTGGAGATTCAACAAAACCAGGAACTTATTGAAGGAAAAAATGGACCCAGTGCTTTATGACAACGTACGAAAACAGCAGCCATTTAAAACCAAAACAAAACAAAGCACACAGACTTTTATTCTCCACATGTCCTGTTTACTTAAAGAATT
>NW_015613664.1:0-809 GCF_001515605.1 Sinocyclocheilus anshuiensis
ATATATATATATATATATATATATAGCTAGAACTATATTCTGACCTCAGATCAGTGTTGTTTTAGTATCACTGATACGCTATTATAGTTTTTTATTATCAATGATTAATTTTGGTTTATATATTTTTTGTTTTAATTTAGTTGTTTTTATCTTTTAAAAAAAATATGTCTATGTAGTTTTTATTCATTTTTATTTCCGTTTTAGTTATTTAAGTGCATCAAGTTAAACAAAACATTTTAACAAAAAAAAATTATTTTAATGAAAGTTTTAAAAAATATAAATTAAATTTTAGTTCTAGTTTTAGTTAACTTTACTAAACGTGCGCAATCAACCCTGCTGTAAAGATGAGCTGGTGCCGGCTGGTTTATTGCTGGTCTGGTGAAACCTTTCTGGTGAAGCAGGTTAACCTAGTGAATCTTGTTGGTTAAGCTAGTTAAGAACTCTAATGGGTGCTCCAGCGTGTTGGCATCCCATGCTGGTGAGCAGCACTGTTGTTTTTCAGTGATAAAGTTCAGTCTCAGAAACCGTCCGCTGTCTGTCTGCAGATGCCGGGATACATGCTGCCTCAGGAGAGACGAGACTGGAGGGAATACAGCGGCGATCAGCCTCATCCTCAGGCTCCTCACGCAGATTTACCGTATGGCCAGTGTCCGTATCAACCCACGCGCTCCTTACCCTGGCACCCATCGGCCTGTGACAACGGTACCCGCCTCTCCAATAATACACAGTGTCCAGTTCTGAGTGCATAACATTAAATTCATGCCATTTTCTCACATTTGGCAAACAGATATGTATCTTAAGCAGTGTTG
>NW_015613665.1:0-809 GCF_001515605.1 Sinocyclocheilus anshuiensis
CTCTCCCTCTCTGCCTCCTCCCTTGGCGCTCACTTGGGCGGGCAGCCGAATTCCTGTGGGCTATCAGGTTACCGGTTGCCGTGGAAACCGGTGGGAAGGCAGCTCCATTAATCATTTAGAACGCGCCCGAAGTGGAGGTCAGCCTGATTGCAGCGGATAGGGTATCATCCCTGTGTCCCACCAGGGACCTCCTTGATTTGAATTAAAAAAGATTAAGCTCACCCCCCCTCGTGCACCCCTACCACCGTGGCCCACCATCATCATCGGCCCAGCCGTATCATGTGACCATGCTCCACGGAGCCACGCGGATTAAGAGATCGGAGCTATGCATTTGTTTTTTAGAGACTCACTGAAACATTAGACGTGCACAGGTGTCTACAACAAGGAGCCCAGGAGCTTGTGTAAGAAACGGACAAAGACCATGCGCACCCCTCCTGGGCTTATCCTGCTATATTTTCTTTCTTCTTATCCTCCTTTTCTTATATTCTCTCAGTTACTTGTTGCTGTTCTTTGTCAAACTGGAAGCAATAACTCAGTTTTACTCTCCCACTGACATTTCCCTCTCTTTCAAGCCTATGAAATGGTGCATTTGTTGCAAAACCTTTTTATAACTTAATAGGAATATGATTTTTACGAGTGTTTAGGACAGCTGCCGCTGGCCAGGGAGAACCGAGGCTAGACGTGTGCGTGGGCGAAGTCGCTGTGACATCTCTAGGGTCGCAGTCCACAAAAGCCTGAAGCCTGTCTGGCTGGGAAGGGATCACCTAGATGAAATGTGAAGAGCAGTGAAATGACCAAAAGCGTTAGTC
>NW_015613666.1:0-809 GCF_001515605.1 Sinocyclocheilus anshuiensis
CTTAGTTAATAGTAAATATGTGTTCCCTAATCTAAAGTGTTACCAGTTTAGAACTAGTAATAATAATATTTTTAAATTATTAATTTTTCATGAAAATAAATGATTGATACAAGTTTGACAAGTGACTCTAATTTGCAAATTGTAATTGTTGTACTTAGTCTTTCACTCTGCCCAACGGTTATTAGGTTTATAAGCACATTATGGTAGCTTTGTCCATCAGTGTTTTTTTTTTTTTTTAAATGTTGCTGTCAAAAAATTTTCACTCTTTCCATCAACAAAATGAATGCTCTAGTGACTATAATGTCTCTAATCCTTCCTCTTTGTGAATTCCGAAGCACCTGTTCTGACAACATTGTCCTCATTGTTGTATTATTATTTCATCTCTTCTACCCCTTTATCTTTTTCTTGAGATCAGTTTCTTGAGATTTCTTGTGACCTACAGTCACAAGTGTTGGTGTTACTCTGTAAAACATGTCTATATTTTCAAACATGTAACTTACTGTTGCCCCCTGGAATGGAGAGGAGGACAGACGGTCTTAAAGGGGATGAAAAAGGGGACACACCAGGGCACAAACAGCCACCTGGCTCTAGGGGTGACAGGAAAACAACACCCAAAACTTCAGCCCCCTCATCCCTTGCGGCACCTCTGCCTTCCTCAGTTCTTTCCTTTCACAAAACACTCGCATTCCATTCCATTGTGGTGACACTTGACACCCTCCTGATTCAAGATTTTTTCTCCCCCGGAACATGGCCCGCAGCTCCTTCTAGTACACACCTACATTTCTGTCAGTTTGCTACATTTTTAGCCC
>NW_015613667.1:0-809 GCF_001515605.1 Sinocyclocheilus anshuiensis
AGGTTAAATCAAGAGGGCCCATTTGTTCATTAGCCTGTCACTAAACATCTTTATTTAGTTTTGCCATCCGAAGGCGGATCGCCGGCCCTGGAATTCTGAGTCTCGGAGTCCTTCCAAACGGGGAGCGATGCTAAACGGTGTCATTCCGGACGAATGATAAAGAGAAACAGATTACAGTTGTTCCCGGAACACAGGCTATTTCCCTGTGTATGAATTCACCGCACTCATTTATCTGGCCGTCCCGTTTATATGGGAGGGTGAAAAACTGCCTGTCTCATTTTTCTAACCCACACTGACATATAAGAAACAGCCCGAGAAAAAAAGCGATGCTTATTTTGCTCCGAATATTGACATGTGTAATTAATAGAATATCAGACGCTAATTAATTCTCCAAAATAAATGAGCGTGTCCTCTGAAGCCTATTATGAAATTACTGGCACTGACAACTGAGGTGATTAGTATTAATTATCAAGCCCACAAAAAGGATAGAAGGCGCCCATATGAGCGTTTAAGAGCAAATTATATCTCCCTTTAAGCCATTTATTATGAATGAAATCAATAAGGTCATTTTTTTCTTCGCCACTATTATCATCCACAAATGTTAATTTGGAAAGTGAACCTTCATGTAAGGTAAACTGCACCTTGCATATGGTAGTCAATTTTTTGCCAAATGTATTTTTTTATATCATATTCTCGTATAAAAATGAGTCACAACATGTAAATGTATAAAAAACAACATAAAATATGAATATTATATATAATATATACTGCATATTTTATACTGTGTATATGTATATATACATACTGTA
>NW_015613668.1:0-809 GCF_001515605.1 Sinocyclocheilus anshuiensis
CAGGAAGCAAGGTTAAGCAGGATCATACATTTTATGTTACAAAAGAGTCCAATGTCCAATGTGCAAAACGTCTCTAAAGGTTCCTGGGTAATGGAATCTTTGTACTGTAATTTGTCCAAATACTTGGATGGCAAATGATTGTAGGCACTAAAGAACCCCAATTCCCATGGGTCTGCTCAGGCCTTCTTATCTGAGATAATGTGGAACAGCTTGGGTCTGTCCTCATAAAAGTCACGCTGCTCTGATCCTGTTGGAAAGCTTAAATGAGCCAGGTCTTATTATGATCTGTCTATTGATTTGAAGAAGAACAAAGAGCAGCCGTTCCCTCATTAGCAGTAGATGAAGTCATAATCCACTAGGCTCGCTGCCGTCTTGCTCTGGGTATTATTATTCTTCCCCATCACTGTTGCTACACTGAGCTGGTGGCCAAATCTTCAACATACTGAATCAGTCATTCAGTATATGTCAATGTGGTATCTGCATTTAATTGCCAGATTAAAATAAGCACAAATGTATCAAGAACACCCAAGCACAGTCTCGCTACGGAAAACGTCACAAATGTTAGCATTTATACCCAGCACCATATGCTGCTCCCTACCCAGAATCTGAATTTAGATTATCTATCAATCAATCTACCTGTCAATTGCCTTTCCTCTTTTCCTCTGGTGTTCTAGCTGTGCTTCATTCAACCAGGGATTTCAGCCTCCTCCTCGCTTCGAGTTGCGTTATCGATCGACGAGGGGCCGCACTCACAATGCAGCCTGGGCCCTGTTCGGCCCTGCATCTTTCAGAGGGGGCATCGATCCTCC
>NW_015613669.1:0-809 GCF_001515605.1 Sinocyclocheilus anshuiensis
TTTGGATGCGATTAATCACGATTAATCGTTTGACAGCACTACTTGTAATAATTGCAAATTTACTAAATATATTACAAAAATACTATTCTTTCACAAAGCATGTAGGACAGAAATGAAAAGCTTCATTCTAATGAAAACAGTGCAGTATTATCATTGTAATTCACCTGCATACTTTTTATAGTATTCATCCAGAACATAATTATCATACAGCAATATTTAAAATGACCTTTACTACTGATGTTGCTTATAAAGTTTCTAGATGTAACCGAAAGCACACAGACTCATCCAGGATTTAGTGCTGAAGACGGAAAGAGTTCTAGTCTCCATGGACGAGAGCCATGCAGCCACTTGCTAGCTATCACAGCTTTGTGATTTAAGAACCTCAAGGGTGGCATCCTTGGCTGCCCTGTAAACGCTCTCATCAGTCCTGCCTCTATTCTCTGTCCTGTTGCTTTTATAAGCTGTCCTGATATTGGTTCACAGCCTTCGGGGATACTAAATTCTGCTGAAGGTGCTAAGCGAAAGGAGGGGTGGGGGGGGGAGAATGAAGCAGAAAAGGCTTTACTGCCCCACTGATTTACAGTTTGACTTTAATTGGGTTGTAAAATCAATCCAGTGTTGTTTCAGGAATGCCAAGATGTGATTCCTGTGCTGTTTACAGGAGTAGCCAGACAGTCAAGGACATTGGGAAAGCGAGAGGAAGAGATGAAAAGACAAAAAAAAAAGGTAAAGAAAAGAAAATGGAAAAAGTTTTGCTGATATTAAACCACAAAATGCTCCCTCACTACTGTATCATTACCAAACTAGCC
>NW_015613670.1:0-810 GCF_001515605.1 Sinocyclocheilus anshuiensis
ACACACTTCACCGTAAAGTTGTAAATAACCAAGTATATTCCTTATAATGAGATAATGAAAATGAATATCGGTCAATACATGAAGACCCTCCCCTCCCCAGCTATATGGTATCATCCAGAAATACCTGTGAACGCCTCATTATTTGGTACGACTCATTATGTCACTGCATCAAACTGAGGGTCTACCGCATATGGCAGAAGAGTGTGTATGAAGGATGGGCCTGTCATTTCCACAGCTCACAAGGGCGAAAGCACCATTTTTTATTTTTAAGAATAATAAAGACATATGAAGACTGAATCCATGTCAACTCACAGATCTATGCAAGCCAATGTCCTTAAACATGACACCAGGGTCTGTATATCCCTCTTTAGGACACATATAAACAACCGGCCCGACAAACTCACACATACACACACACAGCTCAAGGGTGTGTTTGTTCCAAAGAACAGACAGACATACCCATCAATATTGATGATTAACTGGAAACAGTCACAGTACAACCCAACCTCAACTAAACCATGACGACACAAGGTTAAACCATGGTGACTTTGACAACATGTCCAGTTAAAGCTTCTTAAAACAGAAGTCTTTAAATAAGATTCTGTTTAATCTAAACAATATCCTAATCTACACCTGATTCTACTTTCATTAAACGTTTCTCCTTACCATGTCAAGTCAAACTTATTTATACAGCACTTTTCACAATACACATCATTTGAAAACAGCTTCACAGACAAATAATGATGTTAATATTTATAATATTTTATTATTTTCATTCCATATAGTCACATCTAGCAGATTAGAGCTGGA
>NW_015613671.1:0-810 GCF_001515605.1 Sinocyclocheilus anshuiensis
GTTTGTATTCAAAGGGATTGAGGGTTCTTGCTAAAGGGTTAACTCCGTTAAATCCCACTATACAAACTACAACAGCAAATAGTACTGCAACTGTTACTGCAAATGTTACTATCACTACTATTGCAACTACTGTCTATTGTTTCAACTGCTAGAAAGACTAAAATAGAAAGACTATTGCCACTTAAATTAGAACCGCTATTTTCACAATTGTTACTAGACCTGTTTCTGCTACTTCTGCAAAAGCTACTACAATTACTGCTACTGGTGCTAAAATTACTACTACTAAAATGACTACTACTAGGTGTAGTTCATTGCACATATAAAATAATACAATACACAGAAAAATGAAGACATGCATACATAGTGCTTTTATTGAAATTGGCAATCACACCTACCTACTGACCGACTTACTTGAACATAGTCATGTACTTACTAACTATACTTAAACTATGCTTGCAATCATTCTATGATTTCTTGGCTTTGATGGAATGATGTGTTTTTCTGTTAACTGTTTATTTAGGTTCTGCCTTGCAGAAGAAAACAGAAAGAAGGCCCTGGAGTGATGGGGAAAAAAAAGCTGTTTGGCGGCAGCTGGGAAATTACATTACTTTGGCCAAAGTTCCCGGCAAAGAAAAATGCCTAGAGTGCATAGAGGCAGAATCGGCACTTGAGAGGAGACACTGGATGGACATTAAGAATCATGTACACAATACAATTCAGTCAAGAAAAAAGAAGATGCTCAGTTAAGTTGTTTGTTCTTGTTTGCTGCTGTATACTGATGTTAAAGGGTTAGTTCACGCAATAATGAAA
>NW_015613672.1:0-810 GCF_001515605.1 Sinocyclocheilus anshuiensis
TTGGATGGGTTAAATGCAGAGCACAAATTCCAAGTATGGGACAACCATACTTGGCCACACGTCACGTCACTCAATGGCATCTATGCTTATATCAGTATATGTCTGTGTCGCTCTTATCCAATAGTTACCATAGTCATAGTTGGATCCAGCCTGTATCCAGACCAGATGGTGGAATTGCACCTAGAAAAGGTCACAACACGACCCCTTTTGGCCAGTGAAGTCCCTGACGATTAGACAAGCCCTCAACACAAATCCTCAGTAAAGACCCTAAAGACTAAACAACCCCTCAGCAAAGATCCCTATAGCCAGCTATGTTGAGAACACAGCAGGACCAGCGAGGACTGCAACGCAGACTAGCAAGATCGGTGTTAAAGCAGTCATCAATAAGCCAGTCCTCTACTGTTGGCTAAGATGCTACTCTACCTTCATGTTTCAACCTGCTGGTCATAATACAACCTTAATGTTCTCATCTAATTCCACCTTGGTGCATTCCGGTCTCCAAGCAGAAGGAGCTGTATATCAGGTCACAAAAAGACTGACCTGTGATGCAGCCTGGAACCATAAATCCTTTAGGCCAGAGTAGAACTGGCAAACTGAGCCTGGTTTCTCCAAAGGTTTTTATTTTTATTTATTTTTTCTTCCTCCATTACTATCACCTTTTGGAGTACTTTGATACCTTGTCACTATTGCCGTTGACTTGCTCAGTTAGAGGCTTAAAAGACAACTAGTATTCATAACATATTATTAATCTGACTTTATTGACACTATCAATTAAGAACACTAAAAAACCTGAACTGAATTGAGGTGGAT
>NW_015613673.1:0-810 GCF_001515605.1 Sinocyclocheilus anshuiensis
TTTCACTCTTTGTTGACACACAGATAAATGAGTAACACATCAAAGAGAGGCGGCCGTACTCTCTCTCGACCCAGAGCACCGGTACCCCCCCTATCTCTATCTTCTTTAATTTTGCAGATAAAATCAAAGAGCCTAATTTTCGCCTCTTCAATTGAAGCAAGGCACTGGACCATGGTGCTAAGATAAAAATCAATCCGGACTAAGTGAGAGATCAAACTCAGTATGTACGTTTAGGATTCAAGTGACAGTATCTTCATTACGCCAAACAAACCTATCAAGCAAATGATGCATGAGGGACACTCTTGGAAGTGTCGAATAACATTTCAACTTGTCCAAGAAATCTTTTCAAGTCATTTTCAGTGAATGGTGATTGGGCTAAAAATGAAATTGGTGCATTATCAACATTATGATGTCTACATGCTTTTGTTTCACGGTGGAATGTAATGTTATACCTAGATTGCATCATTTCTTTTCGCTGTTAAGAAAACTGCCATGGTGGCTTTTTCGCATAATTCATAAAATTTCTCCCAAACAATCTTCAGCTGGGACACTGGGCTTCATCCATCTTTAGACTCCATTCACTCAAATCAAGTTGGTGGGACTTACCTCAGCATGACATCAGGGCTCCACAATGAGGCGCTTCAGATGTCATCGTACAACCTTGGAATCAAATCGGCTATTCCCTATAGTGGAAAAGAGAAACTGCTGTTTACCATTTATTTATATATTTGATTTTTTTTTTTTAAAGTCCCCACTTTAAAAACCCTGACCAAGCAGCGGAAGCCAAGAATGTCACTCCTCTACGAAACC
>NW_015613674.1:0-810 GCF_001515605.1 Sinocyclocheilus anshuiensis
ACAGGTGGAACCTCTCAAGGACTTCTGAAGGCTGTAGTGTCCATATATGTATATAAATCCAGTTTTCATTTCAGCATATGGAGTTCAGATTAAATAATACTCCTCCATCAATGTTCCAGCATAATCCCTTCAGAATCACTTGGTTAAATTCGCATGGCGATTAATAAAGGGAAAAATATGGAGAAAATAAGAGCAGAAATAATTAATAACAGAATCTGCTTAGAGACATGTTGAGAGAAATCCAAATCAGTACAGACATAAAGATGACCTGGAAAGACGTTTCAAGTTGCTGTGTCCACATACATGCAAATGTACCTTCGGAGTAAAAAACTACAAGTTGCGACCAATAAGAGATGATCCACATGATAAACAATTGCAGACTAGTAACATAAAAATCGAATTTGGATTCACTCTCAAATCAGAACGAGGTGAAAACGAGAGATCTGCACATCTTTGTGGATCAGTGGACATTACAGTGCTTCTTCAGTGTTAGATAGAACTGCATTCCTAATAGCCCAGCTTCTTTTTTCAAGCCAAACAAATCTTTCAGTGGCAGACTTGGGTGGAAGGTGTGGGTGAAGAGAAAGCAGTCTGGAAACAGTTCGTTTTTACATTTGCTTTGGTGCCACTAGTGGTACAGAAACAACATACTTCAACTCATAAAGTCCACATATTAGTCCCATCTATATAGGCGTCTACTTTATTCTGTAATGCATAAGCAATAGGGATGCACGATATTATCGGAACGTTATCGGAATTGGCAGTTGTTTACATTTTAAGCCTTTATCGGCCGATTCCGATAACGTTCCG
>NW_015613675.1:0-810 GCF_001515605.1 Sinocyclocheilus anshuiensis
CACCAAGTAAACCAGGATTATAGTTAACAAATTTAAAACATAAAAAATATTTTTCACAAAATAGGTTAACTGTAATGATTAATGATTATAAATGATTTCAAATATATAAATTAATTAAATAATTAACTAATAATTAAATTATTATTATTTCAACTAACAGCCAAGGCAAAATTGTCATTTAGTTTATTTGCTTTTTTATTTTTCATTTATTTTTTTTATGTGCCAAAATAACTAAAACTGAAATAAAAATAAAAACATCCTATTAGACATTCTTGAGAAATAAAAATAAACTGACAAAAATCACACAAAAATACTACAACAAAATAAAATTAAATGGATAATAATAATAATAAACGTTCATTTGATTTTCTTTAATATGAACAAATACTGATATGAGACTAAAATTTGATTATTATACTCAACGTTTGAAGGTTGATGCCAATGCAGGGCGTTTCAACACAACACTGAATACAAATATACTTACATTTCATTAAACACTAAATCCTTCAATCTAGAGAATGCGATAACAGCTTATCTAGTGCAGTCTGTGAAGGTGGCAGAGAGCGAGGTTTGGGAACAGAACGATTCCATCACTTCAGCATCACATGAGGCTAATCTTGAGCGATGGGCCGCTTCCCCACAGCCAGTCAAGTGAAAGACCTCAAACAAAACAGCGAGCCAGAGAAAGCCAGAGAAATCAATTAAACCGTCTGCGCTGGAAACATCTCCTAGTGCTTTTCCTGGTCAGATCTGAAGAGAAGAATCCGCCTCGAAACACAACACTCCTGCTCGTTTAACAGCATCTCTGCT
>NW_015613676.1:0-810 GCF_001515605.1 Sinocyclocheilus anshuiensis
ATTCAAAGGGAAAACCGGCTGAGTTTTCAGACCAGAAACATATTTGTTCTTGTTTTAATCATAAACACACATAACTATATTTCTCAGAAAACAAGACTTCATATTCATTGTCATTGTGCATCTCAAGTAAATGTTTATTTAAGAATGTTTCATTTGTGCAGTGCATGCAGCATTAAATGCAATGACTATGAATTTTAGACTTTCTGCTCTGATTTAAGAGGTAACACTTAAAGAAGCCTTTATGTATAATGCATAAGAAAGGAGTTCATAATGTATGTTGTAATGCATTTTTCATGAATAATCGTAACCAGTTAAAATGCATTATACAGTAATATCTGAAGATCTGTTTGTCATGTTTTGATGCATTGCAGTTTCTAAAGGTGTAGCAATGAATAGTAAAATATTGTCATTTATCATAACTGTGATTACAATTATTCATGAGATCATACGATGCATTATAAGGTGCATTCATTGATGCATTAAAATACTTTTTAAATGCATTATATATAAATGCTTTAAGTGCTGCCAACACCTTTCTAGGCCTTATTTTGTGGAAAGGCGAATTAAGACTTTAAGACCCACAGAAGCCTGTATAAAGTGTTGCAAAGCAGTGCGAAGCGAAGGCTTGTGGAGCCGATGCATGCTGACAAAACATCCAAGCTGCTTTCCACCTGAACCCAGTTAAACCAGCTTAAACCAGCAAAAGCGACCGCAGAGATGAACCACAACAAAGGCACGCACGGGTCATTTTACACCATTTCACCACACTGGAGAGCGGCAGTGATGGCTTTAAATGTCTTCATCATCATC
>NW_015613677.1:0-810 GCF_001515605.1 Sinocyclocheilus anshuiensis
TTATTATTATCAATGTTGAAAACAGTTGTGCTGATTAATATTTTTTGGGAAGCCTTAATAAATTAATATAATACTTTTTTTGGATATATAAAAAGTTAAAAAGGACAGCATTTATTTAAAACAGAACTGTAATATAACATTACAAATGTCTTTACTGTTATTTTTTGATCAATTCAATGCATTCTTGCTTAATAGTCTTAATTTAAAAAAAATATATATATAAAATAAATAAATAAAAATCTAATTGATCCCCAAATTTTGCATGGTAGTCTGTTTTGAGACCTAAACCTTGCTTATGACTTTTAGTTTTGTTTAAGGTGATTAAAATCAATAGTTAAAGGATAGAAGTGATTCTTCTTCTTATTATTATTATTATAGCAATTTAAGTATATTAAAAATCATAAATTAATAAAGATTTGTATCACCTTACAAAACATGTTTAGAATTTTTATGGAAAATCAACTTTGACTCACTAATGAAAAGTGAATTTTAAATTGACAAAAAAATAATGTAATGTCATTCATTCTATAAAATTATATAGATAAATAAAATAACTTAATAAATGGAACCCCTCAAGTTGTTTTTATGGGTGTTCCAGGAACCGCCCTCCATTTTGAACACTTCAATGGAGACTCATTTGTGAAATATGACTGCACTAACATTACGGAATAATACATACAATACCATGTTGTAAAATACTAAATAAGAAATGCCTTTCTCTCCGGTGTACCCTGTAAAATTATGGGACGTCTACTTTTACTATACCTGTGAGCTCTTCTCCATCTCCATCATCATGCGTTCATGTTGCTC
>NW_015613678.1:0-810 GCF_001515605.1 Sinocyclocheilus anshuiensis
AATAAATTACATTTTAAAATATACTAAAATAGAAAACAGTTATTTAAAATAGTAATAATATTTTACAATATTACTGTTTTTTTTTTAATCAAATAAATGCAACCTTTTTTCAAAAACATTATAAAACAGCTGCACTCTATAATATTATGTGTAGCATTATGTTTTGCACAGGAAAACAATCACGTGTTTACAGAAAATGTATATATCTAGTGAATTAAATGCATGTTTACAAAAAGCCTATTAATCCAAGTCAGTTAATTGTCCATCATTATTTTCTTCGTTCCTTAGCAGTGACATTTATGAAAACTGTATGAACAGCAATTGTTCCTATATGTGACATTTTCATGTGCCTTTAAAGTCGAGATGTTAGGATGTCACTCGCCTGTCCAGAGACTCAAAAATACAACGCGACAGTGGCTTTAAATCTTGAGAGCGCAGCTACTTTAGATGAAAGCGTGTGATGGGCCTTTCATCTCCAGAGAAAAGGTCACAAATACCCCGGTGCAATGTATCACATGCTGCTAGATGTTTTAGATATAAGAAGAACTTGCAAAGACCTTGTTTAAATCTCCAGGTTAACATGCATCTGTGGCCAGATCGTCTTTGAAGCCCGGCGAAGGGAATGAGGGCCCGGCGGCTTCAAATGCCAGCAGTCGCTTCGGCCCCAAAGTTTCCTCATCGCCCAGGGGAGCATGGGAAGGCTAGATCTGTACCAAAAGGGGGAAAAAAAAAAGAGTCAAATTTGCCAACCACAGTGAAATCCCCCTCATGGGGAACTTGAGGAGGCTGACATTTTTAGATCACAGGGTC
>NW_015613679.1:0-810 GCF_001515605.1 Sinocyclocheilus anshuiensis
AATGATACTGAAAATTCAGCTTTGCATCACAGGAATAAATTACATCTGAAAATATATTACAGTGGAAAAAAGCTATTTTAAATTGCAATAACTCACAATATTACTGTTTTTACTGTAATTTTGATCAAAGAAATGCAGCCTTGGTGAGAATAAGAGACTTTTGAAGAACTGAACATTTAATTGTTGGCTGAAATGCCAAAACCGATATTTAAGTTTTCATTTAGCGGGAAAAAAACAAAACCGAAAATTAAGTTTTGGCAATTGAATTTTAAATTTATATGTAAATGTTTCTTTTTGGTCATGGTGTACTGTGTCCACTAGGTCTGGGTATTAATTGACACAGATTTTGTGATTCAATTTGATTCCAACTCGTATTCGCTATTGATTCGATTCTAATTTCGATTTAATTCAATTTGATATCAATTCATTTGGATATATATCAGATACAGTACTTGTCATTTTTTCTTAAGCAAAAAAAATCTCAACTGAAGCTTTAAACTGTATGGAGAATCCTGTAAGTCCAAAAATTAACAGGTCCAAAACATTCAATTCAGTTCCTGTTTCAATTGCAATTTAAATTGCACACAAGTCAGTTTTTATATCAACTTTTGAGTTATATAATTATGCTTTCACTCCAATTCATTGTTGAAATATAATCATTTACATATTTGTAATAAATTTGTCAGGATTTGAAATCTCAGAATTTATTTCATATCAAAAGTAACAAAGCACAAAATTTAATGTGAATGTTGGATGGCATGTGCGCTATATATATATATATATATATACATACAGTATCTCACAGAAGTG
>NW_015613680.1:0-810 GCF_001515605.1 Sinocyclocheilus anshuiensis
CAGATACGGGGCCTCGTATGTCATCTTTGGGGTCGCCTACACGTTTGTGGTATTTTTAACCGCTGAGCTCTTCCTGCCTGTGTTCTACAGATCAGGCATCACCAGTACATACGAGGTATGAATGTACATTTCAAATTTGCTTTTGTCATCAAAGGTTTTATACTTTAGGTTTCACTAGTTTCACTAGATTTCATACAAATATTATATTATTATTAAATCATCACGAAATCATCAATATAAGATATATCTTCTACAGTGGACAGAAATGAAGTATTGAGGTAGGATGTTGGCCAGATGTTGCTGGGCTTTTTGGAGGTCATGACCTTTAGTAACAAATCCCATAGGCCATGTCAGCTGTAGTTCTGCAGGTTGAGGCCCTCCAGCATGATACAAACTTGTTCTGATTTGTTGTTCTCACAGTATTTGGAGATGTGTTTTTGTAAGCTTGTTCGTGTTGCAGCCACTCTATATAATTCAAACGGTGAGTAGGATTAAATGTTCATACATTTAAAACATGTATTTTATAGTTTGTTCAATGCTGATTGTTCTGTTTTTAACTCTTCAGATTCTGTACACTGGTGTGGTAGTTTATGCGCCTGCTTTAGCTCTCAATCAAGGTCAGTCTACATTCATCACACAGATATTGTGGGGAAAAAATGTTGTGAACATTTTGACATCAATCTGAATGGGTTGTTAAAACAGTTTTGAGGTGCTAAGCAGGAAATATTTCTTGAATAGACGGCCCCTTGTGAAAAAGAAGTGCACTCAATTGTACCCAATGTACACTAGTGTATTTCAAACCTTAAAAGT
>NW_015613681.1:0-809 GCF_001515605.1 Sinocyclocheilus anshuiensis
CTGAAAAAGAAACCAGCTGAGCTACTGTCACACTACTGAAATATGTATTTAAGTTGGCGTCAGCGCTACTTTTAGTTAGTCGTTATTGATGGTAAGTGCTTTAAAGCACAGTTCTGCTTTGGTGTCTTTGAGCTAATGCATGGCAGCCGCTGTATTGCTGAGTGTCTGCTGCTCTTTGCATCTCTACTGGGAATGCGCATCTCTTCTCATCCTCGCTGATGCATCGACCGAGCAGCTGCCTGATTGTGTGAAGATGCTTGGAAGCCATTAGTGGAAATGAATTGAAAGAAACCGAAAGACCCTCCTCTTTTCTTTTTTTCCTCCCCCGTTTAGACACACACACACACACTCGGAGACATGGATTATACTAATACATTTTCTCAAACTCACGATTTGTAGTGCAAACAAATGTCTATTGTTGCTTTTTTGTAGAGCTGCAGTTGAACACAAAAGCGGCCTGTGATGTACGTGTTGTATCTCGGCTGCAGGAAGAATACAGCTGTCTGTCAGGACTTGTTTTGTGGTTGTACCTTGATTTTGCCACTTGAAAGGAAAACATAGTTTCACAAACAAAGTCTTCTTCGGTGATAAAGATTCTTATTCTCACTGCGGAAACCGGTTTCTGGGAGTTTCTCAGAATCATTTGTGAAAAACCCTTGCGTTAGTTATTTTGTATTGTATGTTTATCTTGTAAATAATAGATGCTATTATGCTAGAACTAACAATAGCAGAAGAAGTAATAAAGAGTAAAGTGTGTTCGAGTCTTTGCTGTGTGTCTGTGTGCTGATCCTTCTGAAACATTACAAACG
>NW_015613682.1:0-802 GCF_001515605.1 Sinocyclocheilus anshuiensis
TTTTTTTTTCATAATTGCCCTTAAATTGATAAAAATGTTGCAATAAATCAATCAAGCAATCAAACAAAAAAAAGTCACAGCAAACATCAGCAATTCAACCTGAAAAGGAATAAAATTAATATTCTGGAATGGGACAGGCTGGTTGAATATAATTATATTTTGACATTAACAGATGCTTGTATAGAGTGAATAATTCATCAACTAACTTCATTTAGAAAACATCAAGGCAGTGTAATATCATAACTAAGTCTAACCATTAGTTAAATATTTGTTAAACTCATTTGGTTCCTGTAAGGCACAGACTTGTACCTGTGGACACAGATGTTCAGATAGCACACATTAAGGTCACTCACTAGGCAGCAGACAGATGTCCTGGTAGTCAAAGCAGCAGCTGTGAGTCTCCACACACTGACTATCACAACGACACGAGGCTGAATCCACATCCAACGGCTCATAGCAACGATTCCTGCAGGATGCCGACACGTCTGACACACACACACACACACACACACACAGTGTCAGTGGACAGGTGAATGTCCACATCATTATTTCACTACAAAACAATGTCCTAATGCAAAAAATGGCTCTAACAATATAATTTTCTATAGGCAAAATATCATGTTTAATATCTGGCAATGGCATAGCAACACTATAACAACACCCTAGAAACCATCCAGAATACCCTAGCAACCACATAACAATCTGCCTATCTATCTGAGAGACTGAATGGCCTTAAAATCTTCAGACTTCAAGCTTTTTAAAACTGCATCAAACTTAACATCTTTAAACTTAAAACTGCATC
>NW_015613683.1:0-810 GCF_001515605.1 Sinocyclocheilus anshuiensis
GAGAGTTTGTATAAATTTAAATGCAGTCAAGCGTGCTGGTCCCCCCCTCCCCACTGTATATGTGCACAAAAGCCCATTTTCCTGTCTTTTCCATTGTTCTACAGCCCTGTGCCAAAAATACCACTGGAGTATTAGGAATGTGCAAGACCATTTCTCACCATGATATGCAACCGGCTTTTAATGTATTAATTTAGTGTCATAAATTTTCCATGATGTTATACAAAGTATATTCGTGTATGTCACAGTGCATGAATTGCACTAATTATTGTGATCATTTAGAATTGAGCTAAATGCTTTGCATGTTAAATTCAAATCTAGATGTGTTATATTTAAATATAACAAAAGGTACATATATTTAGGTGAACTTTTTACGTAAAATTTGATTTGTTTAGCACCTCTTTCGCACTATTTTGTCATCTTGCAGGGAACAACACTTTAAGCTTCAACTCGAAGACGCAAGCTGCAAAAGTGGAGAGCAGGACTGCTGAATTAGAATGTGAGGGTAATTTATGGGGAGCACTTTTGCCAGAAATAAGGGCTGATTTAGAAAAAACAATCACGCCTGTAAGTGTGGAATCTGTCGGGGACCAGTGCATGACAGCAGTGGTAGCTGACACTTTGCACATTAAAATAAATTACCTAACCTTTCCACTTGCAGTGACAAAAACAGGAGAAATGAAAGATAATGGGTTATTATTCACGGCAAGATCCTATACATAATAATGATATCATCAATAATGGCCATGATACCACAGCTCCTGCGGCTTTTAAAAAACATTTAATGGAATTACTTTTCGGAATCATCACTCC
>NW_015613684.1:0-810 GCF_001515605.1 Sinocyclocheilus anshuiensis
CAGCGGCAGTGTGGGTGTTCCAATCGCTGTTCCCACACCCTCTCCACCCAGCGCCTTCCCAGGTGACATCTTCATCACAGAAAGCACACTTAACAACACATATACCACTTGCAGTCTGGCTGTGGTCATTTGTTTTTTGATCAGTTATAAAAAGGGCTTAGTATGAGCTAATCACTGGCTTTAAATCAAGATTCAAATGCTAAGAACATTAATACGATAGTTCATCCAAAAGATAAAATTCTTTCATCTGTTCAACCTCATGTTGCTCCAAATTTGTATTTTTTTGTTTTTATGGAACACAAAATGAGTTCAGTTATATTTCCACAGAAAAACTTTTGATGATACAAGCAAGAACTAATTAAAATTGTATGTAGTTCTTGTCCTTTTATGGTGTCGACTGCTAGAAAAGATGTTTTCAAATGTATCGTAAATGCTGTAGTTTTCAGTCAAGATTTCCAGTGAACAACTGCTTGAAATATTGGTCTTTTCTTCACAAACCTATCATATAGCTTCAGAAAATTTACTTATGGGTTGGTAGAATAACGTTCACATTTATGTATATCTAAAGTGACTTTTTTTCCCATGTGTTTCCCATGTATTCTCTGGGAATTGATCCCACAACCTTGCTATTGCTAATGCCATGCACTGTTGTTGGAGCTACAAGAACAATAAAATATAATACACTATTTTTATGGTACTTTTGTACATTTTCACTTTGCTGTTTATTTCTGTGCATTGAAAAAGCATCTTGGATGACATAAGTAAATGTTTAAATACATTTTTTTTTTGCTGAACTCTGAATGGGTGAAA
>NW_015613685.1:0-810 GCF_001515605.1 Sinocyclocheilus anshuiensis
TCCTCAGGTAACTAAGACATACTTCAAGGGCTCTAGAAACGTTCAGACTTCTTAACATTCTCATACTTTTTAAATAAATAGCCACCTTGTTTAGGTATCCGAGAAGCCTCAGAGAGTGCGAAAGCAGAATTAGTTAACAAATCACATTTTAAACTAAGTTTTTAAGTTACAGTAGTGCTGTGGCTGAACTTTGTGTTGATTTAAAGTTTGATCTATAATAAATCAGAGCCATGCAATTGCACAAACAACACTTCTTTATTATGATGTGTGCAGTAATTTCTGGAATATAAAGCACTTCTCCCTCATTTTCTTAAAATAAAAGTAGAATATTATGTTAAATTGAGATACTTACAATGGATGTGAATGGGGCCAATCCTTAAATGTTACAATACTTGGTGTTTCAATAGTATGGGGGGGAGGGGGTGGTTGTGTCTCCACAACAATATAACCCCATTAACCCTTAAAATACTATAAAAATTATTTAAATAGCGTCACAGCTAAAACAATGCTATAAAACTATAAGCTTTACATTTCTTTAAGTCCTCCAAAAATTGCCCTATTCATTTCTATTGCTTGCTTTCTCCAAAACAAGAATGGACTCTACTGACGTTCATTTTTGGACACAAAATACATTTAGCAAAATATTGCAAAAAATCACACTTTGGAACGGCAATGGGGTGAATATTTTGTGTGAACTATCCCTGTGAACACTAGCCTTACAATATCCACAATGATACATCATATAAATATATTTTTATGTAAGATCTGTTCAGTGGTGTATAAAGTACCTGAAAGCCATACTCAAGTAAA
>NW_015613686.1:0-810 GCF_001515605.1 Sinocyclocheilus anshuiensis
TCCAGTCTTTAGTGTCACATGATCATTCAGAAATCATTCTAATATAACAATTCTCGTGCTACTTAATATTTTGGTGGAAACCATGATACTTTTTTCAGGATTCTTTGATGAATAGTGAGATCAAAACAACAGCATTTATTTCAAATAGAAATCTTTTGCAGCAATGTAAAAGTCTGTACTGTCACTTTTGATCAATTTAATGTGTCCTTGCTGAAGTATTAACTTTTTGAAATAAAATCCTACTGACTCCAAGCTTTTAAATGATAGTGTATGTATGTGTGTGTCTGTGTATAATGAGTTTGCTGTGCAGTGATGTTTCTAAGTGCTCAGTTATAAAACCAATTGAGCTGACTCCAAAATGACAATAAACTAATTATGTTGCCTTCAATGACACATAGTTTTCACCAATTTCTTCAATCAAAAGTCTTACATGCAGAGCAATGTTTATGTGACGCAAGGAATCTGTGGCTATGTAAAGTTTTCCAAGTAGTCACTTATGAGGTTCCATTCCAGTTGAAAGGCAGCTGTCTATGTAGGCAGTTGGCAGTGATGCAACTCACTTGTTTTGAAACAGAGCTGGAGTGTCTGATCTACAGCCTTCTAACACTTAGACAGCTGTCAGTTTGTCCTAACTTGTGGTAATCTGTTTTTACATTTGCCTCTGACCCAATTCCTCTTTTTGCACTAAAAAAATAAATCTCTTTTTGTTTCCTTCATCTTCCTTCCCCTGCTTTCTCCCTCTGTTTCCAGTAGATCAATCTTTTATGGACTCTAGCAAGTACTCCACCGCCAGCTCCCTGCAGGGACTGG
>NW_015613687.1:0-810 GCF_001515605.1 Sinocyclocheilus anshuiensis
TCTTTTGGCTCTGTTGAGGCATATGAAGGACAGACACTACCAGCAGCTCCTGCAGAGCTTCACCAGTAAAGACCACCTGCGGGTGAGGCGTTCATCCACTTTATCTTACTGACATCAGTTCATTATACACACTGAGAAACATGTCAAACATCTTCTCTTTCTCTCTGTCTCTCTCAGGACTTTCTCCTGCATATCTTCACTGTGTTTCGCATCCTGATAAGACCAGAGATGTTCCCCAAAGACTGGGCGGTCATGCGGCTCGTCACTAACAAGTTAGAGACTTTATTCCCCTGCAGTTTTTGGTTTTCAGAGTATGAATTGTGATCTGAAATGTTTGATTTACAGCATCATCATCACCACGGTACTCTACCTGTCAGACGCTTTAAGAAAAAGCTTCCTCAATGACAAGTTTGACTATAAGGTTTGTTCTCAGTCTGTTGTGTGTTGTGAAACATGAGTCGATCTGTTCGTTTTCTCTGTGGCGCAGCATCTAACACTCTGTTTCCATCTAGGTGTGGGATTCCTACTTCTGCCTGTCTGTTATATTCATCAACCAGTCCTGTCTTCAGCTCGAGACCTTCTCTGCGTCGAAGAGAAAGAAAATACTGGAAAAGTGAGTCCTGCAAGCCCTCTGAATTCAAACTTTCTTACTATTTAGTATGCCAAAAGCAGTATGTCAAATAAAGTGGTAAGTCTGAAATTATAAGACTATTATAGTTCAGATTGTTTAATGTAGTGTTTGTTCGTAATAGTTTTTTTACACAATATAATATATATATACACTGAACAAAATTATAAACGCAACACTTT
>NW_015613688.1:0-810 GCF_001515605.1 Sinocyclocheilus anshuiensis
TAGAATAGAATAGAATAGAATAGAATAGAATAGAATAGAACAGAAAACAAACTGAAGAATTTTAACAGATCTGTAAGCTAAATATTTTCAAAAAACGTGAACGTGAATTCTTATATAGTTATCCAAGTAAAGTTTAGAGTAGTAGAGTTTGCACACTACTACATCTGTGTGTGACTGTAAATATCTCAGTTTTGTTTCAGTTCTGTGCCCATCATCCGCTATTTCCACCACTTAATCAAACCACTCTTCTTTAAAACATGATGACGTTTTCTTTCACGTAATTGCGTTTGCGTTGGCTCTCATTTTGAGCTATTTTGTCCGTAACCATTAAAGTATTAGATTTCTACAGCGATTAATTTAGCACAAATTTTTCTACTCTTTCTATGTAACCTGTAAACCGCATTCACCGGTTCTAAGAGCGACAACAACTCCATAGCAGTTTGCCCGAGCATTGCAATTATTTCGCATTTCCTAGAATTCAATCAAATGGCTTTCCCAACTAGTTTTTTCTACGTGTCCTGTGTGCAGGATATTATTTCTTCTACAAGGTCGTGACTTAAGAAGTGCGATTAGAAGATTAGATTTCTCAGAGGGCCTCTGAATTAGCAGAAAAATAGTAATTGTCTGATTAACAAATACATGGAAAACAGTCCATTTGTGCACAAATTGAGCGACACTGGTTTTACTGTGTTTTTGACTCACTAAAACGTCATTTGTTTCTAAAGTGGATTACATGAGGATTGCTGCATATATGTGCAGCCAACGAAGACAACTTATAGAACTTACATTTATATTTTAAACACTGAGATT
>NW_015613689.1:0-810 GCF_001515605.1 Sinocyclocheilus anshuiensis
GAAGTCACGGACAGGCCCCCAGGGGGGAAATCTCTCATGGCTTCCTGGGAGCTCTGCTGTGGCCGCATGCTGCCCATGTCCAGGGCAGAGATCTCCAGAGACTGACCTGGCAGCTGCTTGTGTGCCAGATCGTCCTCCATCAGCCCACTCAAACGCTGGTGAACCTGCTCCAGATTCACCTCTTTGTCCTGGCAATGACAAAGAAACAGATTGAGACAGAGTCTAAGGCGAGGGGAAGATGAAAGGGTGGGAATTGATTTGTGGGGTGGAAAAAGGCAAGAAAGAAAGAATAAGCGAGAAATGAAAAGTGGACGGGCACTGGAGCAAGAACAGATGTGAATGAAAATTACGTGGAAGTGCGTGCAATCTTTTAGAAAAGAGCAGAGCTGATTAATGATACCAATTACACAGCGTACTACTGACAGCACAGAATAATCTTATAAAAATAAAATCAAATCCATCTCTTCTCCCACCCGCTCCAGCAAGCAAAAGGTCGGAATTGCAAAAAAAGCTTCATATCGGAAAAGTTACGAAATGAGAGAAATCAATGATGCAAATGAGAGTGAGTGCAGGGAAACATGGGCCATAAATTGAATTACAAACACATGCTTTGGTGCTTCAGTGTTTCGGGCTTATTTCAGAGGAGCCTTGAAAGGGGTATTTCTTCATTCTTTGATACGCACTGCCGTGAAATAGCTTCGGTCATGCGTCAGTGATGCCGTGGCGTGCCACTTAATGAAAGAATCAAGCCAACATTAACAGGCTGCTAACTGCTTACATTTTTTCCCACACAGTCATTTAATTCTCATG
>NW_015613690.1:0-810 GCF_001515605.1 Sinocyclocheilus anshuiensis
GATGCATCCTCACAAAACCACAACCGGCTTCATTAATCACGCTAATGCTGGCTATATTTTTAACCCTTACCATTTATCAGCCTGAGAGAGCATGACAGTGAGGAACAAACCCCTGCACCCGCGCGCTCATGGGACACAGCTGATGCATCGTCTATTCATCCTGTGACTTCCTGCTGTTTTACTCTCTGTGTCTTTCTTCCCGTTCAATTAGGACTTTGGCGATGACGGCTCGCTCTACATTACTAAGGTGACTACGATTCACATGGGGAACTACAGCTGTCAAGCATACGGCTATGAGGAGCTGTCCCAGACCCACGTGCTCCAGGTGAATGGTTAGTAGTAGAATCTTTCATATATGTTTGCTGTCAAATGTCTAATGTCTGTTAAAGCTGTCAAATGGATAAATGAAGAAATGAAGCAGTGTACCTTCATTTTTAATACAACGTCCATGTTACACAATTTAACTATAGTAATAATTAGTGTTGGTGGTAATGCATTACAAGTTAAATAATCAGATTACTTTTTCCAAGTAACTAATTAAGTAATACATTACTTTTCAATTTGCAAGAAAACATCAGAATTACTTTTTCAAATACGTAAGGACAGTTACTTTGTTTTCCCATTGACTGACAGCTCTGCTCTCCACATGTTGAGAGAAATTGGGAGTAAGTGCATTAACATGCATTTATGCCGAGTTCACACTGCACAATTTTCAAAGTCGTCGGATCATCGTTGTTTTCACACTGCATGACTATCTGGAGCAAAATTCAGTTGCTGCTGTGTTCACATTGCATGATGGATCGGCGACAG
>NW_015613691.1:0-810 GCF_001515605.1 Sinocyclocheilus anshuiensis
CACTTTTTTTTAAACTAAATTTCAATATTGTGATAATACCGTATAACGTGATAAAAGTTTCACTCCAAAATGCACCACATTACGAAAGTAAAAACGTGATTTAGGGAGCAATGTACTTTAGATCACATGTGTCACTGTGACGCTGATTTGAATCACTTTGTATTGTATAAAGCGCTATAGAAATAAATGTGACTTGACGTGGTGTGTGTTTGACTTTCATATTTATTGTTCATAATGTTTCCTCTACAGGTCCTGCTCAGGTTCCCATGATGTCCCCAAACGGTTCAGTGCCTCAAATCTATGTGCCTCCTGGATACGTTCAACAGGTGAGTCATTACAGAACTAGATTTACATTATTTTTTATGGGAGTTATTTTGGTTTGGTGAAAAGAATGCAATTTTCAGTCTAATTTATGTCTCTGTGGCCCTTTTCCAAACCATTTAAGCATCCTACCTAGCAGCATTGTCTGGCATCATAGGCACTGTCAAAGTGAAGGCTGTTGCTGACATTGGTCTGCAAAATGATGCTGCCTTAGGACACATTCCTGCCTTTAAAAGAGCTAGAACTGGAACAGATCAAACAAAATAAATTCTAAAATGCTGTACATTTCAAAAAGATATCAAAATCTTTAACTCAAATCAGGCTAAAAGAATGGTATGTGCAGTATGTCCTGTGTAAATTTCTCTATATCTTTCCATATAGATCATTGAGGAGAACGGAGTAAGGCGGGTGTTGGTCTTACCTCAGACGGAGTTTCATCCGGGGGGCCATTCCCCGCTTCACCACCCGCCCCCTCCGCCGCCCCACGCC
>NW_015613692.1:0-810 GCF_001515605.1 Sinocyclocheilus anshuiensis
CTTTGCACGAGTGACAGAGGGAGAGAACTGAGCATAACTGACTTTTCCCAAATACCCCGCCACCGCTGGGGTCGGAGCCCCTATACCAGTGCCTTCGCCGTTCATTCTCATGCCACTGGGGTTTCCGTTCTTTGATGAGTCCTGCGGCCATAAACTTGACATAACCGTGACACCTGGCTCACCACCTGAACGCACTGCAGTGAGAAAGAATAATTCATTTCTGAGACATCAACTGACCCATTCCGGGCTGATACACAAAGCAAACATCTCAAACTAGATTCGCATTTCCATACTAGTGCTTGTAAGTCAGTAAGAGAACAGTTTTGGCTTAGTTTAGTTTACTTCAGTATTCAAATAAGCAACACACCAATCCAATTCAGTATGCAAATACATTTAGGTTTTGAATGCTAAACGTCCCTTAAACCTAAGTAAATGTGTCGTAACATTAAACGTTATCCAAAATTTCTTAAGTTGCATACACACCAAAGACTGAAACTGTAAAATAAATGTGAATGGAGTCTCTGTTAAACTGTTTGAATCAGTGGCAGAAGTAAAACATACCTTAACCTGAATGCTAAAGGACTAAATAACAGGTTCTGCTTCGCAAATATGGGAATAACTACTTCTACTGACATGCGAAATAGTTTGTTTGCAGTCAATCTTGTTTTGCTGTTTTCTTACTGACAACAGAGTTTTGGATAATCGTAGCTGTAATGTTAAATACACAGGTAATCTCAAAAAATTAGAATATCATGAAAAAGGTCAATATTTTGTCACTCATTTCAGAAAGTGAAACCCATATATTATATA
>NW_015613693.1:0-810 GCF_001515605.1 Sinocyclocheilus anshuiensis
CCTTTCATCAGTTCTAATGAAGACCCAGAGGGAGAAAGAGAGAGAGAGAGAGAGAGAGGCAGGTTTTTAAGGGTTTGGGACATTCATATCAACATAGAGCTGTTGAGCTGAAGTAATCATAAAGTATTTGAGTCCAGTGTTGTGCTGGCTTCCCGTCTGTCTCCATCGCTTCCTGAGCTCACATGCTAAGGCTCTGATCCAAGCCTATCTACATAGGCAGCTTCCTTCTATGGCAGCATCCTGATTTAAAATGCTCTTCATGGAAAATCCCTCACAAATTGCACTCCTAATAAAAAGTACACAAGAGGCTCACAGCTGATATTATATCATATTATAAGCATATTGCATTTCACCCAAAAATAAAACTTCTGACATCAATTACTCATCTTCTTCCAAACATGAATGAATTTCATTCTTCTGTGGACCAAAAGATATTGTGAAGAATGTTTCAGGTGTTTTAGCCCATGCAATGAAAGTCAGTAGGGTCCAAAATGACATTGGACACTTTGTGATGAATCTATTTTATATTGAGTAGCATACTGAATAAAAGTAAAAACTGACATTATTCTTGACTAGAGATTTTCACTGAGAACGCCTTATACATGGAATGAATATGTGATGCTGCCTTACAAGATATTACGTTTTACAGTAAAGCATAATTTAGCTTAATGCTTTATGCTTAATGCCGCTTAATGCCTAAAGATGTTGTCTTTGTACATAAGCGTTTATAAGTTTGGGCTTGGTAAGATTTTCAATGTTTTCGAAAGTCACATGATCCTTCAGAAATCATTCTAATATTCTGATTTGGTG
>NW_015613694.1:0-806 GCF_001515605.1 Sinocyclocheilus anshuiensis
TAATAATAATAATAATAATAATAAAAACAAGTTCACCCTTATTTCAGACAGCTCATTAACTCAGAATTATCTTAAACAAACAAGCACATACATACATAACATAGTTAGTTAGTTAGGTAACCATTGAAATGGCTGTTGGCAGGTTTTAGAGCTTCCACACTTGGGCCAAGTGGACACAGCAAGCTGATGCCGATTAATTGGTCTGACCTATCAGCCTATCACTGATAACATCACCTAATTAATATCAATGAGACAAGCTGATAAGGTTTCTAATGTGTTGTTCCAGATTGTTCCTGCGCCCTTGGGTCAGGTCCACTCTGTAAGATGACCCATGTAACCTTCTGCTTGAACTCCCTTGTGCAGCATAATTCAGTGCCTTGGCGTTGGCGCATGTGCCACACTTATATGCCAATTAGCACGGTGAAATGTCCCATCATTCATCACCCAGCAAATTCCCATGAACGCATGTGTATGTAAACGTGAACAATACCGACACCACCAACAATGTTGGACACAGTGGATGAGCAAGTTGTGTGTTACAGTTGAAAATGGAGGAATTATGCAGCAAAAAACAGAGAGATAAATGTGGCAATTTGTTCAGTAATTAGGCTGCGAAAGCTGGGAAAGGAAAACATGTCACCGGACTTCAGCTGTGGTGGATTAATAGCTGGCAATGCCCAGGGTGCACTGCCTCTGTGGACCGGGGTGGGTTTTAATGAGAAAGGACAAGAGAGAGAGAGAGAGAGAGAGAGAGAGAGAAAGAGAGGAAAGCGCTGAGCATTCTGGGCTATTCAGGGTATCAAAGG
>NW_015613695.1:0-811 GCF_001515605.1 Sinocyclocheilus anshuiensis
CAATGAATGTATTTGCTTTAGATCGATTAATGAGCATGTCCGTAAAACAACAGTGACATTTAAAATTCAGCTTGTTCTTCTCTTTGGAACATTCATGATTATTTTAAAGGGGGCAGGAAGGCTGTCTGTTTGCTAACGTGTGTGTGTTTGTATGAGTCATGGACCCGCTTAATTGCCACAGTTTCTCCACGCAAACCAAAGCTGCTATACCCAGCAACTTGGCTTTTTGCAGAGCGAATTTCTTGGAAGACAGATCTGATATTGAATTTAACCTGTGGTAGTCCATCGGTTTGTAGTGGCTGTTATTCTTTTGTGAAAGGCTTACAAATAAAAAAAAAATGTAAATCAGTGTGGGCTAATTTGGCTGCGTTTGAATAGCTAATGAGCAGCTCACTGTAGCTTTGCTGTTGTCTCATTAAAGAGTGATAATATGTGCTTTGTCTTTCAGTGGTCTCTGGTTTGAGAGCTGCAGGAGCTGTGGCACTCCCAACCCTCGTTTACATGTTGTCCTATTTTTTTATTTTGTAAAATAGTTGCCGTGGTTTCCTCTCTTCTTCAGAGGAACCCAGGTGCAGGTAGCTCATTATAAGCCCTGTAGCATGTGCATGCTCGCGGTTGTTTTCAAAAAAGCACTGGTGACCATATTACTGTTCATCTTGTTCTTCAGCTGAGGTTACCTGAGGTACATCGATTTTTTTTAAGCTATCGCAGGTTCCCCTTTCAACACGGTAATGAGTTTCTGTCAATAAACTTTATCTCATTGAAAGTTAAGGGAATAATCCATCCAGAGTTAGTCAATTTAAAAATAATT
>NW_015613696.1:0-811 GCF_001515605.1 Sinocyclocheilus anshuiensis
ACATACATACATACATATAGTGTTGTTGTTATTATATGTAACTATTAATCTTTCTTTCTTCAAAGTCTTTAAACACAGTTCGATAGAAGAAAATGTACCCTGCACTTCCGAATCTAAAAGTTCTATGCAAACAAACACAACTAAACCACATTCCTGTCTCTTTTTATTCTCAGCTTTTGGAAAATGAGTTACTCACCATATTAGTTAATCATAAGACAGAAGTTCCTAAAATCCTTAAAACTCCTAGTACAAAAAATGTAATCCTACAGACATTTTTCCTAAGACAATGTCGCTTAGTCACTGTCTGGAAGACTACAAGCTCATCATCTTTTACAACTTGTTTCACTCCAAACCAGAAGATCAGCACTTGACGATCCAGTCCACATTCCTTCCTCCATTAACCAATCACATGCCTTCGGCTAAACAGGTTAAGTAAGTTGCATAAGGTCAAAATGCAAATAATTAAATACAATAAAACCTATGCAGAGTACACTTTATGATCACAAAAAAAAACACAATGCCTAAAGTAAAGTAATTATACAATAGGCTATATTTAATATGTATTTGAAGAAGGTGGATCAGGTGAAATTCTGCACAATCTGTCTATTTTCGGTCACTTTATGAACACTCAACTAAAGACTGAAAGAAGAGCAGTTTATTTGTAAGTTCACTTACGAATCAAAGAGGTATCAATTGCTGTTTAAAAAGTGAATAAATGATGCCAGACCAATTTCACATTAAAGACAGACTAAAATCACTGTGATTCAACATGTTCCACTTTCACCCAAGGGTATGAAACTCAGCGATACCT
>NW_015613697.1:0-811 GCF_001515605.1 Sinocyclocheilus anshuiensis
ACATGATAATGGATAATTGAGTTCACATTTAGCCTGCTATTTATAATAAGCAAAGCCTCGGCAGGACATGAGGAGAGAGGATGAAATGGAGAATACAGGGGCCTTTCTGGGATAAACATTGTGAAACTAAAGAGATGCGTCCACTGAGGGGTCACATGTGATCACTTACGACCCTCATGGATGGGTGAGCGATGTGACATGTATGACAGCTTCAGGCTGATAAAGTGCTCCCTCATGACTCTATCAGTGGGACGTGTGGCGCATGTTTTGATGATATGTCATGATGTCATGTGTTGCATATCAGAATCAAGGTCAATTACCTGTTCAGATCACAAAATGAAAGGCAGAAGAATCATGCCCATTCACACAGATTTTTTTTTAAAGATTTTTTTAGACAGCTAGACAGTTATTTGTATCTTTGAAAATTAAGCCACTCAATTATCTTATTATTATAAAACTGTGTCAGAAATAATTTCTTTTATTTGATTTTTTATTGTATTATATTGTATTAGGTTTTGAAGGTATCAGCATGCCGAAAAAGAATGGTAAAGCCATTTTATGAAGGACATTATGTTCTTGGATATTTTATAATGGCAAAAATCACACATTCACATAATTGTACTTAAAATTCGGACTTTTTGGGGGGTTATGTCTCGCTTAGTGTGGACTGTCTCCGATTCATTTTCTAAAAACAAAGGTGCCTGATGCCCCTGATAACAGCTTTTCGGGCCAATTGAGCTTCAGTGTTGAAAACAAGGAAAAAAGAACAGAAAAAGAACAAAAATCTAGCTTTCAAGTGAAGAAAAATCCT
>NW_015613698.1:0-811 GCF_001515605.1 Sinocyclocheilus anshuiensis
TTTTATGCTCAAACAGCAACATTACTGACTAACTAAAGTTGAAAAGGTATAATAGCACCCCTTTAACCTTTTTTTTTAATTTTTTTTTTTATCTTTGTCAGTTGATATTGTATGTTTAATTGTGCATATGCATCAGTTATCAGCCGTCACATGAGAAAAATTATCGGTATCTGCTGGAAGTTTAATATGCACCCTTCATTTTATATAATTGTTATTAATATTATATAATAACATAAATATTTCTTATATTTTTCATTTTTATGAAAACTTAATACATTGCAATATTTATCAACATGTATTTGTACAAAAAAAAAGTAAACCCCACTTGATGAATATCCTTTTTTTTTTTTTTTTTGAACTTGTTTAAAACAGATAATTAAAAAGAACTTATCTGTTAAAATGATTTGAACTTGCAGCTCATAAATATTTTGGCTAATTTGATCATGCTTTGTGCTGCCAGTAATGTAGTACTTTCAGCTCAGCTTAGCACATTTTTCCATGTTTAAATCCATCAAACAGATTTTCCCTCAAAATCTTTGCAAAAACTGTCTAGATGAGAAACTAATCTACTGACACCAGTCTATTTTCAGTAAACTTCATGACCCAAAAATGTCTTACTATTCATGATTATGGTTAATTATGTTACAGACTAAATATAGAATATAGGCGTGTAACAATACACTTGTGTCATGATTTGGTTCAATACATAGTACAAATACATAATCTCTTCTCATAATACAGTACTCGCACAATACTCCAAACAAAGCTAAAATAGTTAAAATGTTACTTTTTTTATTGTTACTTCTAAGAC
>NW_015613699.1:0-811 GCF_001515605.1 Sinocyclocheilus anshuiensis
ATGATGTTTATGTTCAATTCACACATTTATCAAGAACATGAGTTAAAGTGA
This sequence comes from Sinocyclocheilus anshuiensis, assembly GCF_001515605.1. Lineage (NCBI taxonomy): Eukaryota > Metazoa > Chordata > Actinopteri > Cypriniformes > Cyprinidae > Sinocyclocheilus > Sinocyclocheilus anshuiensis. Next base: position 52 of record NW_015613699.1, read on the forward strand.
TGTCTAATCTGTAGCATGAAGCTGCTCTGATTCTGATAAAGTTGAACATGAAATCCAACTCAGCATGTTTTATATCCAATACAAATATCTGTTTTAACACTTACAGGTTATAAATAAAGAGCAACTGTGAGCCTTAACAAATTGTACATAAATGAAACATTTAAAGCATGGCTTTGGCGTCGTCTGATGATCTCTTACTGACCAACATCACTGAGAGTTGTCATGCACAGCTTCATATGTACAGTATTTCATTCTATATAAAAGCTGCACTACTCTGCAGTTGAATGAGTGTATTTCAGTCTCTCTTCTGCAGAACTGTACAGGTTCGGCTTCGTCGCTCTGTTGAGTCTCGTGTGGTCTGTGGGTTTCCTGAATAAAGACCGTTAATTCTTTATAGCCATATTAAACTGAGACTCTGAACCTTCAGCTCATTATCTCTAAACCAGGGCGTCCAATCCTGCTTCCAAAGGTTTAGCTCCAAACTGCTCCAACACACTTATCTGGAAGTTTCTAGAAATTCTGAAGACCTTGATTGGCTGGTTCAGGTGTGTTTAATTATTGGAGCTAAACTCGATTGGACATGCCTGCTTTAAAAACACCCACTTTATCTGTCAATCACAAATATCACAATCAAATCTGCTACAAACACAGATTGCAGAAACATTTATACCCAATTTGACTTAAGTGTTTGTTCTACTCACTCATAATATGTAGGTGAACAGTGTTAATAATGGAGTAACTGTACGAGTCTCTGTTGATC
>NW_015613700.1:0-811 GCF_001515605.1 Sinocyclocheilus anshuiensis
ATGTATTGGACCTTTAGACAAAGTCTAAAAAAAATTCTAAAAAAAATGTTGCTTTTGTTAAATATCATTTGATACATTAGGACTTTATGGCTCATATAGTATGAAATGGACTATGGAGCTCAAAACACAAGTATTATCCAAAGGCCCAAACTGAGCAAAAATATTTATTTTGGTGCAGATGCTGTTATTTAAATGGCCAAAATATAAGAGAAAATTCTTATAGCCTGTAACATAAATCACTGAGTATAACAGTATGAAAGACTACTTTCATAAAATGGATAGAAATATCAGTTATCACTATATTTCCCAATAATGTCTTAATATGATATTCAAAAGCTTAGCTTTATGATCAAAGCTCTGTAGTTTCAAAAAATATAATGCAATGCAACACAATGATGATTGAGAGATGAACAAATAAAAGTTCCTTAAAAGCCAGATGATCATATTTTTGAACATGATTTTGCTAAAAAGATAATGTATGAATAATCAAGCATTGTAAAGTAGACAACAGTTGTTTCAGTCCAGCAAGTGTTTGTCTTGAAATATTACTAACAATATGAAAGTTAATGTTAAATGTACTTAATAAAAATCAAGATTTCACAGCACAAAGACCTGTGCTGAAGGTGGACATTTTTACAATTATAGTAAAAGGCCTTTTACTTGATTAAAACAACAACAACTACTATCTGTCAGATGACAGATGGCATGTAGTAGATCAGGTTGTTCAGAAAAGTTTTAATCATGTTGATCATTTAAAGGCCTTAGAAATGTGCATATCCAATATGGCAAAGCAGCCTTTATAGGGTCAAAA
>NW_015613701.1:0-811 GCF_001515605.1 Sinocyclocheilus anshuiensis
CATTGATAATAATAAGAAATGTTTCTTGCAAACCAAATTGGCATATTAGAAGGATTGCCTGAAAATTCAGCTATGCCATCACTGATATAAATTACATTTTAAAATATATTCAAATAGAAAACGGTTACTTTAAATTGTATACATATTTCACAAAATATTACTGTTTTTACTGTATTTTTGATCAAATAAATTAAGCCTTGGTGAGCATAAGAGACTTCTTTTAAAAACATCAAAAAATCTTACGATCCCAAACTTTTGAACGCTAGAGTATAAAAACATCCAAATGTTGTTTTTGTGGGTCAGTTTATATAAAATTGTGCAGCTTGTGGTGGAGTATATGGGCTCCATGAAATATACAGTGCAAATGAATGTGATGAAGGTGATACGGGGAGACATTTGAGTCAGCGGTAAAGTGACGGCCCGGCTCATGTGAGTCTTCAGTACAGAGGCCATGCTGACTTTCACAGCCAAACCTCCACCTGCCAGGTCACTCGACACCACGGCTAACTTTAGCAGACATGACTTTTGCAGCCACTGACTCACAAAGTGTGAGAGGCTAACAGCTGTGTACCCTAACTAACAAGACTTAGAGCCCATCCAGCCGGAACAGATCTGAACTCTGATGAAGCCTGTCAAGATCTGTGAAGAGACGGGAAAACGATTCGGAGAGAACAGTGTGTGTACATGGACATGAGGGAGAGAGTAATGGATGGTTTTTGATTCTTCAAACAACACAAATCGCGTCCACCAGGAGCCTCTTATATGAAAGCTCGGCCTCTGTCTCTCCATCTGTCTTTGTGGCTAATGGAGC
>NW_015613702.1:0-811 GCF_001515605.1 Sinocyclocheilus anshuiensis
AGGCGTCATTTCTCCACCCCATACAAAACCAAACCTGGAGTTATTTTAAGAGTAGGCCTATAAACCCACACAACCTTTTGTGCACGTTTTTTCCATTTTAATTACTCTTTTTTTTCATAGAAATGGGCATCCTAGTGTAACTTGAACTGGGTTATCATCAGCTGCTATTAGATAATCATACTGATGTTAATAAAATTAAAATATGTTTTAGGACAAGCGAATATGTTTTGAAGAAATATCCTTATCCTAATTCTTATCTATACAATAAAAGACAGTGAGGTTTAAACCAACATGTGGTTGACTTTCATTGTAGCTTTAGAGCTAAAAACACCTGACATAATTTGACATAAATGAAAACAAATATTCTTTTTTTTTTTTATTGTTGTATGTGAAACAATAGGGAAGTTGTAAAAAAAGGGTTGATGCCTGAGTGCTCCACTCATTCATTCATTTGGGCTATTTATTTATTTAATTAGCTAGCAGCTCCAAAGATCTCAACAAAATTGAAAAGACAATAAAAGGTAACACCCACTAATCTGAATCTAGCCTATATATAGAAAGAGATAGGGGTAGAGTGGGGAAAAACGCCCCCATGTGGTAAAACGCCCCCAAATGTTTTTCCCAAAATAACCACAAGATAAAGTCAAGATCAACTTTTATTGTAGCTATAGACTACGTTGACAAGAGTGATGTAGAAATATTCACCATGAAGCATACACTGGTGATGTATCTGAGATATAACTAATTTCACAGTAAATGATCTAACTTTCAGCAGTAAGAAAAAAAGTGTTTTAAAGCTTGTTGTTTTGTA
>NW_015613703.1:0-811 GCF_001515605.1 Sinocyclocheilus anshuiensis
ATTTCACTCACCAGAGTTTGATTTATACATTAAGCATAAGTTCTGCACAGATATATTTTTACTTGTCATGAACACTGAGAGTGCGCTTGAGAGCATACTCCGTCTTTATAGCACATTATTCCAATTCATCTCAATGGATGCACAGCGTATTTGACACACAGTAAACTCTAGATTGAAAGCCCCACCCTGAGAGTGCTCAGTGTTTCTCTCACACATTCGAAGAAAGAGAGAGTGTGCGAGCGCGTGTGTAAATGATATTCTTTGTTGTATTTTCCTGTCAAAATAACATTTCAAAAGTGAAATGTGAAAGTGGAATTTCATTTGGAATTATTCAGTCTTCAACACAAACAGAAGGCATTGGCAATTTCTTTAGTAGTGGACAAAACTAATGCGAAAACGTCAATCTTAATGTAGAGTGCTCACTTATTATGTCCCAGTTTTGATTTCAGCAAATCAGTTTGAATGTGGACAACATGATTAACATACATTAACCCAGCAGCTCATCAGGCCCTCGGGCACTTGTAACTATTAATAGTAGTATTAAGTATTATCTTATCAGTATTATTGATAGTTGACAAATATGCATTTAAATATATACAGTAGGTATAGAAAAGAATCACCCCCCTTTAACATAATCACATTGTGTTGCTTTGAAGCCTGAAATGAAGACGGACACTGTTTTTGTTATATCCATCTGTATTTACTCAGTGCAACTTAAAACATCCAAGTGAAATATATAACACCAACATGTCAGAAAAAAATTAAAGAAATAAAAAACAGAATCACTGAGTTGGAAAAAGGATCACCCCCT
>NW_015613704.1:0-811 GCF_001515605.1 Sinocyclocheilus anshuiensis
AAAAAAAAAAAGTAAAAGAAGGCAATTGTTCTTTTTCTCTCTACTGTGAATGTGAAACCACAGTTCATTTCCTGACACACTGGTTTCTTTTCTTTTCAGTAAGCACAATAAAGCCTGGGAATGAAGCATGTAAATGAAGTCACAGATGGAGCATTTTATTGCGTCTTTCTTGGTTTGCAGGAGTGCTGTAAGCTACGGTTTGAGAGCTTGAACATGAGACACTTCACACACAATCAGTCCAATCACTTTACATGGTACAGAGGTACAGGAGCGCACTGGGACAATATACCATTACGTTCAAGGTTGCAGTTTAACCCAGTTTTGTGTGTTGTTTATGTGCAGGGCTGTCCTCTTTAAACTTTTTATTTCATGTAAAGAATTAATGTTGGATGTAAGTTGATATGTGGAGCACAGAGGTCATTTTGGCTTTAGTACTCTGTCACAAACTCTGTCACATCTGTCCCAGTGTAACTGGAAATGTTATCCTACGCTTAACCTGTGCTGTAAATCAGGTGAAGACCATTTCAGAACCAAAATATTACATTTTCACGTCCCGAGTTGGATGTATGTGAGGTCTAGATCGGCCGTCTCAGGGCTCTGTGTGTTTGTGTGCCTTCAGTGGAGGAGAGAGCAGGACTTTGATTTGCAGCTTCTGGAGCAGGCCGTGCAGGGTGAAGAGAGACCAGTCGAGCACAAAGAGAGACAGCGCTCTCGGTCAGACGAATGGCTCACCGTGAGCAGCACACCCATGAGAGAACTAGATCTGGAGCCTCTGGACTACCAGCTGGACCTCAGCAAAGAGGTAACCCTA
>NW_015613705.1:0-811 GCF_001515605.1 Sinocyclocheilus anshuiensis
CACACTAGTATCAGAAAAGAGGAGGCAATTGGAAAAGCGCCAAAGAGAGTGGGAGCTGAAAAACAATGCTTCCAATCCTCAGTTAAACTAGGCACAGTTCCTGTTGTGGGACAAACAGGGACTGATAATTACCAAGCATGTCCCAAACATTCACAAATGCTGATGGCTCAAACACGATCCAATCTGCATCATCCTCTTTTGCCCAAAGGGTTAATTGGGGCTAAGTGCACAGCTCAGATAAATATTGCAGGAATAAAATGCAATTGCTTGCTTGACACAGGGTCACAAGTTACTACTATTTCTCAATCCTTTTATAATGAGAACTTGTCAGACCAGCATATTCACTCATTAAACAACTTATTGGAAGTTGAGAGTGCGAACGGGCAAAGTGTTCCCTAGCTGGGTTACATGGAAGTAACCATTACCTTCCCGAAAGACTTTGTAGGTGTTGACATTGAAGTGCCCACCTTAGCATTGATTGTTCCTGATTTTTCCCCAAATTCTCAACCTTCGGTGTTAGTTGGCACAAATACATTGGATGAGTTGTACAAGGATTTCTCGGCACTGCAAACCTGCTACTTTTCTCCCTCATTTGGCTACAAGCAAGTGTTGAAAGTTTTGCAGCTACGCCAAGAGCAGAGTACAGAGGGGAATGTTGGGTTGGTGCGCATGCCATCAAAACAGCCACAGATGATCCCAGCTGGCCAAAGCACAGTAATTTGCGGTACAGCCACTGTCAGAGAGCCACATTCAGATAAGTGGGTAATAGCTGAACATCCTTCAGTTTCCCCTCTACCTGGAGGGTTGATCG
>NW_015613706.1:0-811 GCF_001515605.1 Sinocyclocheilus anshuiensis
CACAGCAATAGCTACACGAGGCCTTTAAACCCGCGGGTCCACCTAATCAGACTCCGCAAGTCGAATGTGCACTGCTTTGAGGGAGAGGGGTTTGGGGATAAGCCAGGAGTAAGGTATCGGTTTTGGGGTGGGTGGGTTTTGCGCTGGGAATAGAAGAATGTAATTCAACAGGGAAGGGAATTTATTTTTGTGTGTGTGTTTTCAGGGGACGGGGGGGTGAAAAAGTTCTGGCACTTACAGCATTAAGCACCTTACACTCAGACTAATGCACTTTATTAAGATTTTTTTTCTTCTTTGTTCTTTTTCGAGAAGATTTGCTTGTATATTTATGTGGTATGCTTCAGAAATATTACCATATATATATAGTGTGTGTGTGTGTGTGTGTGTTGAATCAGAACTGGAGTTTGTGCTGGGAGGAAATTGTGGCGATTGGGGGACCATTGCGTGTTTTAGTTCAGACATTATCAGAAAAACAAATCCTCTCTTTAAAGACAAACACTGTTGTTTTTTTATATACATATATATAAAGTTTCTATTAAAAAACGTAAAGCTATTATAAAAAAACTTTGATTATAAAACTTGAAGATTTGCACTCACATAAAATGCAAGTTAAAAAGATAAAAAAAAATGTTAGATGTAATAGATGAATATTTTTGTGATTGTGTGCCTGTGTGTGTGTATGTCTATGCACGCATGTTTGTTCAAGAATGAGAGTGTGTGTGCGTGTGTGTTTAAAACATACCAGTCTGCACAATGTATTTTTTTTAATCGCTTACTTAGACGTATGATCAAAAGAGGCCATTTCGTCATT
>NW_015613707.1:0-811 GCF_001515605.1 Sinocyclocheilus anshuiensis
TGGTGACATTAGAACAGTACGAGAGTCATTCGTTTCTCCTTTTTTTAAAGAGATGAAAGCTTTTCGGCTGCACACGAAAAATGCTGAATGATTGCATGCTTAATAATGAGGTCTATTGATGTTTTTATTCCTGTTTTGACAGGTCATGCACTCAAGCCACAAGTGTCCTCCATGTTCACGTCATTCCTGGACGGGTTGAAAAAATTCTACATCACAAAGGTGAGATAGAACTGTAATTGTGTGTCAAGACAACATTTAGGTACAGCTCTCTGTAATGGTCCATTCTGATTGGTCAGTCACAGTATTCTGCATTTAAAGCAGGGAGCATTTGCAAGGTTTTATTTCATGCACTGTGTCATCAGTCACCCACACAGCCTTGAAATGAAACATCCTTAGTATGTTCCTCATTAAATTGGGGGATTGAATGTTGATTGAGTGAATAGAATCAGACCATCAGAACTTAAGGTGAATAGGGTAAAAAAAATAATGAACTAATAGATATCACCATACGTACACAGTTGATTGATTACGGTAAGAATTACAAAGACTTTTTGTATGAAATGTTTTCTGAAATGCTATGTTGACATATGCAAATTAGGTGTTATCTAATTAAATATGTGCTGATTTGCATAAATTTCTAGAACAAAAATCTCAGCATTGCATGAAGCCAGGTTCAAAATTCTTGTCATTTTGACATGTTAGACTCTTAGTTTTTTTACAGGGGGGAGTTTGGATGTAAATAATTTAAATAATTTATACATTTAGTAGACGCTTTTATCCAAAGCGACTTACAGTGTATTCAGGCTATACA
>NW_015613708.1:0-811 GCF_001515605.1 Sinocyclocheilus anshuiensis
GTTCAGGTCACTCTGAGCCTCCTGGAAGGTCTTACTGCAGGGAGGAAGCTGCAAAAAAATAAAAATAAATTTTAAAAAAGTAACAACACTCAGCGACCACACACACATGAGGATGGTGCACATTTATTAATTGCTTGCACTATACTGAGGACAGTGAGTGTACATTAAGCGATAGAACAAATTTTCAAGTTACAATGTTTGTGGAGTATTTTCATTAATTATCATTAGCATTTAGCACCTTGGGTGATGACAAAAGAAAAGAAAAAGTCCTTGTTTGTAGCTCACCATCTCTACAAGTAGTTTTTTGCTGGCTTCGCCGATGCTTTTCAGAGCCATATCAACATCCTTTTGTCCAGGCAGACAGTTCACACATGCATTCAGTGAGTGGGACACAGCCTTCGCTACCTAACACACAAAACAGAGACACACATATCAATATTTATATAAATATATCTATCTACTGTATATATCTATATTTTTTTTTTAAATAAAAAGAAAATGATTACTTCTTTCAGTACGGAAGCATTAAATTGATCAAAAGTAGTTTATTCTTGAAATTCAGCATTGCGGTACTGCTAACATTGCTGGCTCCTCAATGACAAATTATGCATGCATTTCCTAATTTCTAAGCTAATATTTTGAATAATAATTGCTAAATGATTCAATTTAATGCAACGTTAAAAAAAGACAAAATAAGACATCTCTTCCCCCCTCACCTGCGCTAGCCTCTGTTGTATCTCTGCATCACCAGGAGCAACCAGCGCCTCCTTGGCTTCAGAAATTAATTTAGCTGATCCTTCCATAACCTCGC
>NW_015613709.1:0-811 GCF_001515605.1 Sinocyclocheilus anshuiensis
ACGTGTTGATTGTTGAATCAGTGGCCAGTTTCGTAAATTAAGCCTCTATGTTAAGATAAGTAATACGTAGTCTGAACAACTAATAGTTAGCCAAGGGGCAATAAGTCTTATTTTTCAGATTCAAATTAGACCAATCTATGTTTTTTGTAACTGAACTAAAAACATTATGAGCAATTTTTAAGACAAAAATTAGATGACTAACTTAAAGAAGTAAGACTAATCTAAGTATTTTATGCAGCTGGCCACAGCAGGTCACTCTTTCATTAAAGTTTCAATATGTGAATTTAGAGAAACCAAAACTCTAATGTTACTGATACTGAGGAACAGAGAGACATATAAGGGCTTGTAGGATATGGGCATGCATGGAATGCTCTTTCATATAATTTCCCACCTGCAAATCCTCTACCGCGGTATACTTACTCACATTACTATTAATGTTAATGTTGTAATAATTCAACAAAAATGTTCTTGTTCACATTTGAACTTACTTCAGATAAAGTAACGGCTGTTGTTTTTGTACTTGTTTATATTTATAGCTATTTTCATGGGCCTGCATTAAGAGGGAAATTAAAAAGGATATTTTTAATTATCATAAATTAATCTAGCGGACTTGGCCCCTTAAATGGGGCAACTTAACATTGTAAAAAGAATGTGATCATTCCAGTTGGGCAAGATGCAGTGCCAAGTCAAAGACTTTGGAAACAAGTTGCTTCATGCTACGGTACACATTACTGACAGTGTTTTGCTCTGTCCTTTACTGTGACCCTGCTATGACCCTTCTGAAGAAACACTGGGACCATGTTTAAATTTG
>NW_015613710.1:0-811 GCF_001515605.1 Sinocyclocheilus anshuiensis
AACAGAACAGCAAGCTACAGCAACACAAGGATATGCTTAACAAGCGCAACATGGAGGTGACCATGATGGACAAGCGTATTGGGGACCTCAGAGAGCGTCTCTACAAGAAAAAAGCAGAGGCAAGTGAAACAGCCTGCAGCTAAATTGCCACGTACAGTTTGTGCACTAGATCTGTAATATTACAATGAGCTGGATTGTAAATCATTGCTTAGTTGTTTTTTTAAAGATACCCTAGAATTGGCTAAAACCTGCTGTTTAAGCGCGAAGAATTTCAAAGCAAAGAGTTTGACCCCCAGAGGCATACAAAATTGCATTCAAGGATATTTGTTGATATATATACTGAATCTTTTTAGGTGTAAACACTAGAACAATGTTGACTAACCTTGCAAACTTGTCTGTATGGGGTTTGATTAACTAAACCTCTTCTGTACAGCTTGGCCGAATGAGTGGTCCTCCCTCCCCTCAGCCCACCCCAGGCAGTTCCGGGCGAGTGGCAGCAGTCTGTCCCTACATCCAGGTCCCAGTGCCCGGGCGTCAGGAAGGAGGCTACAGTTTACCGCCTGATCCCCTGAAGCCACAGTCTCTCTCCACCTCTGCTACAATCAACCATGCTCGCTCCAAGTCAGGTCAGTCTTTCATCCTCTACTTTTGCATTTGTTGCCTTCCAGGACTGTAATAAAAAAAAACTACAGGAATTCTGGAGGTTTGTCCAAAGAATGCTTCGTTGAGAACACTCTTGTTGCTCTCACACAGAAAACATTCATACAAAAGCTCTCTGTGGTAAAAATGATGAGCATCAAATGGGTTTACA
>NW_015613711.1:0-811 GCF_001515605.1 Sinocyclocheilus anshuiensis
AAATAATGTTCTTTTTAGCAGCATCATATGACCCCTTTAAGACGAACAAGTTCACTTAAGTATTATTGAAGCAGAGAATGAAGCATTTAGGATGAAGTGATTCACTAAAATGAATCAGACTTTTGAACAGACAAATGAACAACAAAACTATTTAAGATGAACCAATTCACTAGAATAAAGCAAACAAAGCAGAGAATGAAGCATTTAGGATAAAGTGATTCACTAAAATGAATCAGACATTTGAACAGACATATGAACAAGAGGATTGTTTAAGACGAGCAAATTCACTAGAAAACAAATGAAGCATAGAATTAAGTGATTCACTAGAATAAAACAATTGAAGCAGAGAATGAAGCTTTTTTGATGAAGTGATTCGCTAGCCGAATGAAACAATCCTCTTGTTCACATGTCTGTTCAAATATTTAAGATGAACCAAATCACTAGAATAAAGCAAAAGAAGCAGAGAATGGAGTGTTTGCGATAAAGTGATTCACTAAAATGAATCAGACATTTTAACAGACACATGAACAAGAGTATTGTTTTAAACAAACTAATTCACTAGAACAAAACAAATTAAGCAGGGATCGAGTGTTTAGGATGCAGTGATTTACTAAACTGAATCAAACGTTTAAATGGTACATATGACAGGACGAATCTGACTTTCCAAAGCTTCAAATAAAAGTGAGAATCGAGATAGACGAATTCACTAGAATATCCCAGACTTTCTAATGATATAAAAGAGAGAAGTGAACCAACTCACTAAATAAATCAACACTTTTCAGCACTACCATGTACACTGAAAAAAATGTTT
>NW_015613712.1:0-811 GCF_001515605.1 Sinocyclocheilus anshuiensis
CTGGAGGAGTAGTACCTGGTGAGGTGGCAGTGCTAGATGGTTCCTCTGTGTGGCAAGCGGTGAGATGTTGCGAGATGTGAAGCGCCTTTTGCAGGAAGCTTTCAAGCCCCACTGTGTCTTTATAGATGGACATCTGTTGTTTGATAGAAGGATTTAGACCACGTCGAAAAGCCGCTAAGAGAGCTGCTTCATTCCATCCACTGCTTGCAGCGAGAGTATGGAAATGGACCGTATAATCATGAATTGACATATCCGCTTGCCGTAACCGGAAGAGCTCGTCATGCACGGAGCTCGCCGAGGTAGACTTGCCAAGCACATCTTGGAAATGGTCAACAAAAGCATCCAGGGAACGTACTAGGGGACTGCACGAATTCCAGAGTGATTCTGCCCACTGCAGCGCTCTCCCGGATAGCAGAGACATGATGAATGCGATTTTAGCTCTATCATTCACAAATTGATGGGGTTGTAACTTGAAGTAGAGTGAGCACTGGAGAAGAAATCCGCTGTAGGTGGTCGCCTCACCGGAGAAGGTCGCGGGCTTGGCCATGGGACATGCGGAGACTGAATGCGTGACGGGAAGAGGCTGAAGTGATTCGCGTAGTGCTTGGACCAATTCAGTGAAGGGATCCGGTTAAAGGGGGCTCCGTGTCTCCATCAGGAAGCTCCAATCCGCTGAGCAGTACTTCTGTTAGGGACTGGTCTTCTGTCACAACTAGATAGAGAGGCACACAATGGAAGACTGATTCTGAGCTTCTTTATTGCCATAAACTGAACGTAGATTCAAAGACGGAATGTTCAAACATAAAAAGGC
>NW_015613713.1:0-811 GCF_001515605.1 Sinocyclocheilus anshuiensis
TAAAAAAAAAAAAAAAAAGTCAGAATTTCGATTTTATACGAGTCGCATAACTAAAATCTATCCTTCCCCTGTAAATTTTGTTCTCCCTGACATTGTGACACCTGTGAAATTCATGCATTCCCTCATTGGAGTGTCAAGCAACTTTGATTGTAGTCAGCCTTGTTGAGCCAAACAGAGGGAAGAAACCCCTCTGTGAAGACTATTTTACTATTTGGTAATACAGTAGCACAGTGAGATGACTATGTCTTCTAGAAGTTCTGTCGTATAGGGTTTCTGTACCCTGGGTGTGTAAGTGTGTAAACCAGCTCAGTCCACTCAGTAGAACTTGTCGTCAATACGGAAATGCGGGCGTGTAACGTCATCTGGGTTGAGGAAGACTGAAATAGACTTGCCAGGGTTTTCGGTCACCAGCTGTTGTAGTCGTTGTGCTAGACGGTCGTCCTGTGGTGATCCCGCATCATGTCCATGGGTAGGTGATGATAACCCATGGCCATTGCTCGCAGCTACTGCGGCCTCACGTTTGAGTTGGCATGCCTGTTGTGCCTGCTCCAAAGCGGCTCTTAAATGCTCTGTAGGATCGGAACGTAAATGTGCAAGTTTTCGTGCTACTAACAGGGTGGCACTGTCCGTAAGGTGCTCGAGCATGTTGCACTGAGGGAGGAAGTAATTAGGACAGTTTTTGCCCAGAATGCAGTGAGCCAAGTCATCAAGTAGACCAAGGAACAGCTGTGCAGGAGTCTCATGATCTGGACAGCTAAGGTAGGTTGTAGGCAAGCGATCACAAGCCCAAAACATCAAGGTACGTAGGTGG
>NW_015613714.1:0-811 GCF_001515605.1 Sinocyclocheilus anshuiensis
TATGTAACCCCCCTCTGAGCCACGGATGTCCTTTCTCTCCCTCCCTCCTTTCCCTCCCCTAGCTGTCTCTAACTCTGACCAATAAGTACACCATCCCTCACTTCAGGCTAAATACAACCAGATAATCCTGTTATTTCAAGTAAGTTGCGTGTGAGAAATAAAAAACAAGGTTTCTTTGATAGTGCCCTCTACAAGTGACACTTTTGCACTCTATTAAAACTACTGCTAGATTTTAGGTACTCATCAGTAGCTTTTTTATTGCTTTATTGATCAGGAAACTAAAGTGTATGAGGGGAAATTTTTTTTCTAATTACTGTTACAGAAGGATCTAGCTAACTAACCAACCCAGAACTTTTGAATTGTTAAAGGTAAAACAACCAGTTAAAGGTATACACAGGAAAAAAAAAAGCTAAATAAAATGTTTTACACTTAAAGAAATAGTGTTGGAATCACTTTCAGAATAATTTATTTCCCCTAGTTGATAGAAAAACATTAAAATTCAATCAAAATCCACCCAGCTTTAAAGAGCTCCAGCATTTAAAGTGGTAGAAGACATAACTGAATAGCACACTCATAATACACAGAACGTTATCGTCTGTTTGTGTGGACACTAATAATTATCGTTTTTGTCTGTGACCTCCAGACAAACCAGTCTTCTAGAAAAAAAAAGCTGTATTATTCTATGTGGAGCGGGTCGCCCCCTCATGGGCGCTACCAAATTGACATCACATGACTAGCCTTCTCAAACAGGTGACTGAGTTACGACGTCGACCCGACGTACAAAATTCCATCGGCACGATGTCGCTCAGGG
>NW_015613715.1:0-811 GCF_001515605.1 Sinocyclocheilus anshuiensis
ATTTATATTATAGTGTATTGCACTGTAACTTACCTTACCTTCTTCATCTCTCCTGTTAGTCGTACATGTGCGTGTCAGGGTCTGGACCCAGAGACCTGCGGTGCCTCTTTCTCGTTTGGTTGCTCCTGGAGTATGTACTTCAATGGCTGCAAGTTTGCACGCAGCAAAATGCCCCGGAAGTTCAGACTGCAGGGAGACTATCCTGAGGAGGTGAGCACTAGATGGTCATGGGAAATACATTCTCAGTCCAAATGTGTAAAGAAATGCTTTTTTATGGAAGAATCATGCTGATCTTCAAAATCCTGCCATAGTGGCTTTAAATGAGAGTGCAACTCTGGTGAGAGTATACTGTGTGAGCATACCTGAATTACCTTGTTTACCTGAACCAGTTTAACCTGTTGCTCTCTAGTGGCACTAAGTAAAACAGTTAACAGAAAATCGCTCACATGGTGGACTTAAATCAATGGGTGAATCCATAAAAGAGTTGCATGCCTGATGTTTTTTCATTGCAAAAACCCCACCAATAAAGCTTGACCAGGTGCGAAATATGCGTTAAAATAGCACTGTGACTTTGTGTATTGTCATCATTCATTCATTCATTCAATCATTCATTAATTTCAATGCAAACACGCCTTCTTTTTAAGTAAATTATCCTCATTATAGATTATACACTTTCAGATAATTCGGGTGCCTGAATTTGCAGTGATGGAGAAATGTTGTGTACGGCAGATTGTAGTAATCTTGCGCATCTTCTACATCCAAGTTTTAGAGCCATCCTGCAATATTACAAATGTACTGTGAAAACCTAATA
>NW_015613716.1:0-811 GCF_001515605.1 Sinocyclocheilus anshuiensis
TCTTGTTTTCTAGTATAAATATCTAAACATTTTTGAATCAAGATGATTTTATTTTAAAGGTAAAATGACTAAAAATTATCAAAATGTTGTTAGTTTTTAGTATTTTTAGCAAGAAAAATAATCTTGTTTAGCTTTGAATTAAGACCATTGGCAGATATTTTTGCTCGTTTTAAGCAAAAACTAACTACATTTAGATTATTTCCTTTAGAAAACAAGACTTAATATCTTAAGCCATTTTGCTTGTCATGTAAATGCATCTTGATTCAAGAACGTTTAGATATTAGAAGCTCATCCGTCTCTTATTTGACTCTTCTGTACATTGTGTTCTCAAAAGTCGAGGTAGTTCAAAGTCAAAACGACTGAAGGTGTAACACCAGCAGATTATTATTAACTATAAATGTTCTGTGAAAACAATGAGCAGCAGCTTTCAGTCCGTCACCGTGAAGCAAACATGAAAATATCAGACATACAGTAGCAGTTCTTCACAGGAGTTTTTATTCGATTGCACTTCTTTTCCATTGTTTTTTCTGTGTAAACATGGACGTGTTTGACTGATGCATCTCTTGCATGAAACGGCTTTCTAAAAACACTGCGCTCAAGTTAAAAAGTTCACTCCCATCTTCTTGCATGAATGGCTCCTAGCGCTGTGTTCTGTGCAGGTGAAGAGCGTGAAGCCGTGTCTGAAGCAGCTGCAGCAGTGCATCCAGACCATCTCCACGCTCCACGACGATGAGATCCTGCCCAGTAACTCGGCCGATCTCTTCCACTGGCTGCCCAAAGAGCACATGTGTGTCCTCGTCTACCTGGTGAG
>NW_015613717.1:0-811 GCF_001515605.1 Sinocyclocheilus anshuiensis
TGACTGTCGATTCGGGACAGGACCAATGGCTAGATGAACTGGTCTGTTACCTCCAGGTGATTTACGAGGACACAATGCCACACTTTGGAGCTTATATATACCCACCAATACCCAGCACCTCACAGAGCAACAGTCAAATCAAAGCAGAGAGTCCTGTCACAGTGTTGCAAGTTTTGTATCCAAAACTTGACAAGGACAACCAAATGCGTGTTGCTGTCAATGTCCCAACCCTCATTGTCATCCAGATCATTTCAGGAGAAAACGCAACAAGTTTCTGGTCAGACCCTGTGTCTAAGAACGGAGTCCCTTTTGTATCCTCTTGCCCTGCTGAGATTGAAGGAGGATGTTTTAGGACTTCTCTTGACATGTGGTTCTCTCATGTGTACATGAAGCTTTCTAGTCAAGGGGAACATATACTAAACATCATGGCTTCAAACAGCTTGAATTCCCAGACTCTGAGTGTGAGAGTTGTGTCTCATATTCCTGTAACTGGGCTGAGAATCCAGCCTCAGGGCTTCAGCAGAGTTCTAGTAGACATACCACAGGTATGAATTTCTTGTGTGTCATTGGGAAAGAAAATATTACCTCAAAAGTTCACCAGTAACCTTTTAGAATTTGATGTGCTAATGGTATTTACATGGTATTTGAAGAGAAGGTTTTTAGAATCGCTTTACTAGACTTTAAATAAGGTGCTTACTTGGTTATTGTTTCTACAGTTGTTTACAGCTTCAGTAGTCACAGGCTCATCAGTGAAGTATACTTGGGTTATTGATGACCTGGTCCAGTTTCCACACACAGGAGAGTCCTACAG
>NW_015613718.1:0-812 GCF_001515605.1 Sinocyclocheilus anshuiensis
TAAGAGAAAAAACTCTTTAAAGATTGAAATCTACAGACGCAAATAGATAAAGTGCGATAAAATAAACACTTAAATGAGTGCTTTGGATGTTTCTTTCATGATATGAAGAACAATAGAGCGAAATCTCTAAACAGACCACGGAAACGGCCAGTAATGTCTGGACCTAAAAGACTTCTGGTGTAATTTAACTGAACAGCATCAGAACAAAACATCAAGTGTTTTAGAGAAATAATCCAGCTTCTCTCAGGAGCATTAGATGCTCTTTCCCTGAACGAGTCTCGTGTCATATGCTTGTATTAACACATGCAGGAGGAGGACTTCAGCACAGATGTTATGATTCATGCCAGCAGATGGAAACGACTGATCTCAGTTCATCAGATCAAGCTCATGACGTAACGCAGGCTTTATGAATCGGGTCGGTTCACGTGCTTCTGCTCTACGGCGTCTCTGGCTCTGTCTGGGCCTCAAACACGATGATGAAGAACTACATCATGCACTCGCGAGCAGAAGAGCATGTGGCCCATGAAGAGAGGAGAAAGACCAAAACAGAGGGAAGGAGAAAGAAACGAGAGAGAGAGAGTGAAGCAAGGAAAGAGGGCATACTTTTCGCAACGGCGATTCAGCCAGCCGGACTTTCTTGGGAGATATCTGTGAAGAGAGCAAGAGAATTAATATCGTGTATCGCTCTTCAGAGATATCTCCTGCTGTACAGCTGCACAACATCTGCTGAAGGAGCCGGAGCCGGAGCCGGAGCCTGCTGCGTCCAGTGCACTGACCGCTCAACCAGCCGCAGCTGGACTAGTTAGTGTCAG
>NW_015613719.1:0-805 GCF_001515605.1 Sinocyclocheilus anshuiensis
TTTGTAAATGTCAAATTAAAAGTTTTACATCAAAATACATAGCCTAATACAGTAGTTATCTTTTGTTGTTTTAAAGAAGTAGGCCTACACTTATTTTGATGTGTACTACAGCACAGGTAAAGTACTTGATTATAATTTTAACAGTAGTGCGTTATTTAGTATTTTACTTGTACTGAATTGCAACTCCATCATTACAAACGTGTAATTACAAATATGTTTAAATACATAAAACCTGCAGGTTTAAATTTAAATTGCATTATATTTTTAGTATATTTTACTGTATTTTTGTTTATCATAACTGCTTGTAAATTTAAACCTATTTCACAGACAATATAATTATAAAAATTAACTTATAGTTACTCCAAAGGTCAGCTAAGTGCATTTAACATAAATTTAAACTATAATACATTTTAATTTAATTGCAGTTTACATGCAGTTAACATTACATTCAGTTTTTATTGAATTATATTATTATTTATTTTTATTATTATAATAAATGCTTTAAAAGGCAAGGCTATAGTTATAAAGTGGTTGTAAAATGTCATGTGGTGCAACTCCCCAAAACTTTGATATTTAAAACAAAATATGTTTTGAAAATAAGGACGGAATTAAATAAAACAAACAATAATGAGTATCTAAATATAAACTATTTTTTTATTATGAAATGAACATGAATACAAATATCTGTTATTCAGTTTATTTTTTCAGCCTTGCAGTTGGTTTAAATCATCCATTATTAGTGTTATTTTAGTATAATTTAGATAATTCTATCTATCTATCTATCTATCTATCTATCTATCTATCT
>NW_015613720.1:0-811 GCF_001515605.1 Sinocyclocheilus anshuiensis
TAAATTCACTGTAAACCACGGCTTCACGGGGCTTATTGCTTTAGTGTCTGTCGGCGCTGATAGCATCATGGTCAGCACGCTGACATATAGCGCCATTGCGCTTTGGGCGTCCCGAGTTCGAGTCCTGGCTCAAGGACCTTTCCCGAGCCCGCCCCCATCTCTCTCCCACTTCACTTCCTGTCAACTAACTGTCCTGTCATAATAAAGGCTAAAAACGCACACAATGTATCAATGAATCCTGATTTAAATAAAATAAAATAAAAAATAAAAATAATAATAATATCTGCCCTCCACCATCAATGATTCACAGCATCCAGGGACTTGGCAGCGATGGGCTTCCTGGATTTATGAGGCAGGCAGATTAGATCCAGAGTAAAATGGCCAGGCTTCAGATTTATAGAGTGGCAGGCTAACAGCTTTGACCCGAGAAAAACAGGAGAGGGCAGGAACAAGAGGAGTGAATTAAAGTAATGTTCTTTCAGCACACAGGCTTCATCTCTCGTTCCTACCATAGACAAACAGCTGTGTGTAAGAATCAAGAAGCACTGTTGTTACTGTAACTAAAATTATAAGTATTAAAAATCTTTTTCATTACTTTGTTAAAGCTGAAATATAATATAAAATGAAATGTAAAAATATTAATATTAGATGAAAAATGTAAATGAACAAAATTTAGTTCCCTTGGCAACTAACCAAAATAAAATAAGTTTAAGTACTAAAAATGTAATTACTAAAATGAAAACTGAAAGCCAATGAAAAAATGAAAGCCAAATAGATTTTTATTTTATTTTAAACTAATAAAAATGAAAAA
>NW_015613721.1:0-811 GCF_001515605.1 Sinocyclocheilus anshuiensis
TATTTTTGCTGAATGGAGTGGCATGAGGCGTAATTATGTCTCAATATCAAGTTAATCTGTCACACCGTATTTTGTTCACATTGTAAGTGTGGTGAGCACTGAATCTTGTGCTTTTCTTTAATGCCACGTCTTTATGTGCAGGTGTGTTTAAAGCATTTGCAGTTATGAACATGAGATAATTTTCAGTATAATACAGCTAATGCAAATGAGGAGCTTTATAAAAACTCGTTTGAAATCTCCCAGACAAGGGAGGAATTAAATTACAGTTCTTTGGTTAAATTAGATGGTAGATGATGTTTCAGACAGACCGAGTGCTTGATTAACGTCATCTGCTGTAGATGTTCACTCTTTAAAATTAATTCTGATGGAAGTGCATTAATATAATTTTTTCTCTTATTCCTTTTCTTCTTTTTTTATTTTTTTATTTCCTCTTTGTCTTTTTCTGATTAGCGTTTTCCATTATCTTTGCCTCTCAGGGCTCCAAAATGGATGTTGTTATTCATGTGGCTAGCTTTAAAATTAGTTTCATCCGTGCCGTAACTTTACTAAAGTCTGGAATACACTACACAAGTTTTGCACCATTTTACAGTCTGGACAATTCACTATTAGTTGATGAAAGTCAGAGCTAGTCAGCAGATTTATTAGAAAATCGCATAGTGTATGATGAGCAGAAACTTGGATTGTTTAGCGTCAGACTCTGATTCTATCCAGTCCAATTCATCAAACATGTTTGATATTTTGAGTCGATTTTAAATGGGTCATATGGTGTTGCTAAAAAGAGCATTATTTTGTGTATTTGGTGTAATGAAAT
>NW_015613722.1:0-811 GCF_001515605.1 Sinocyclocheilus anshuiensis
GAAGAACCTTTTGAAGCACCTTTATTTTTAAGAGTGTACATGCTTTAAATTTGACATTAAATTTGTTATGTTCATTTTACAGCTTAGGCAACAAATAAACAGCCTTGGGACCATATTTTATATATACTTTTGATTATATAAAATTATACCAATACATGCATACATAAATAAATAAAATTGTGAATGCAAAATGTTATAATGTCAAATTATAATTTATTTTATTTACAATAAATCTAATTTATGTATTAATGCTAACTTAGATGTTTGCTAAATTCTAGCTTATTTTTTATTCTTTTTAAATTGATATAAAATTTAATCAATCACATATGTACATTTTAAACATGTAACTTTTTTTTTTTTTGCTACATACACTTGCTCTGAGCTCCAATGGGCCAGAGAGGAGCCACTATATTTTGGAGCATGGTGGAAAGTAAGGATCCAGATGGCTTCGAACAGTTTGGGACAGCTTGATATTATCACAGAGTGACAGACAGAGTGATCAGTCCAACATTAGCAGCACAGATACAGGCCTGGCTAACCCGAGCAACATGTCCACATTTACTCCCAAAACACAAGCCAAATTAACACTGAAGCAGCTCAAGAACAAAAAGGTGAATGAGCCTGATCTCAATCCAAATAAGAATCTGTCCAATTAATCAAAAATTGTGGTGCACAAGCTGCAGAAGACACGTCTACAAAATATAATAATGTGGTGACTAAATCTTTAATGTTAACAGAATTTATATTTTTAAATAAAATGAAAATATTCCTAATAATGACAATATAATAATAATAAAAAATACTTTTAAAT
>NW_015613723.1:0-812 GCF_001515605.1 Sinocyclocheilus anshuiensis
ACCTCATTCCTTTCAAGTTTGCCTGAGTGAAGATGCAGCAAAGTTAAAAGGAAAGTTACCTTTCGGTGAGCTCCCGTCCTGCGCTCTTCCTGCTCTGTATTCTGCAGCTCTCTCTGCGTGATTTGGAAGGCATTGTTTTCTTCTTGCGGACGGTCAATGTCCGGAGCCTGTCTGCATCTGGAAATGCTGGAAATGAGATACAAGCCTCTTTGCTCACACTATAGTGCATCTCAATTAAGCTCCAGAGCTCTGCACACTCACGTACAAGAGCCGACTTGGCTGCTCTTTTATTTTCTGAATTTGCAGCGAAAATATTTTGGCAGCAATTTTTGCTGTTTTTGTGACCTTAATTCAGTGCAGCATTAAATGAAACATCTACACTGATGTGCTTAAATTCACCCCAACAGAGCAGTTCTGAAATACTAACCTTTAAATCAGACAATGAGTGAGCAAAGTTAACACATCAAACCAATGACTAAATTGGAGTCATCAAAAAATATATATATATATTGATATTTTATTAAAATCTCTTTAAATGTATATTTTAAGCTGAAAACTACTACTGCTAGCATCACAACGGAATTGCACCCAAAAATAGTCCAACATCATTTGAGCACTGATTTAATTTGGGATATTAAACTTCAGTCAAACTTTAATTTATTAGCTATAAGCCTTCAGAAATGGCCATGCAACTAACAACTGCCTGCTTTTGGAAATGGTACCACTTCCAATTTTGTTTTTCAGGACATGCAACATAGTAATACCATAGTTATATTTCAAGTAAAGTACCAAGGTTTGTTTCTTCATGGGAA
>NW_015613724.1:0-812 GCF_001515605.1 Sinocyclocheilus anshuiensis
AATAACATTAAAAGTAAAAAAAAAATATTGTCTTCTGCTTTTTACCCATCCGGGGGTAGACTTGCACACACACATTCAGTGCGTCAAAGTCAATGGAAGGCCACAGTGCAGCAGCCAGGGTTTCATGTGCCTTGCCTTTAGAAGCCTTTTAAAAAAGCGTTTAGAAACCTTCCTGAATTAGAAACCATGCTTTCAAATTTTTAGAGGCTTCTGGACCCTCTTGACCTCTGGTCCTGGTAAGCCTGTTCATTTATCCACCCCTGCCTACCTCAGCTACCCTTTATACAGAAAATGTATGGTTTAGCTGGTGGAATCAACTGTCTCTTAATGGTGTCAATTAATATGAATGAAAACATGTCCCACCTTCCTACATACTTTGGTGCATCATATTGCAATATATCATTTGACGCGTTGAAGAATATTTCAGCTGACTGGCTAACCCACAAGGTGAATGGAAAGACATAAACAGAAATATAGGTATACTTTGATTTATTTGAACACAGCTTTTAACAAAAATCAATAATAATAAAGAAAAAAAACAGCATGACAGCATGTTAGGGTGGAAACCATTGAAAGTGTGTAACGTGGCTCCTCCTTCTCATCTAAAATCGTCACATCCGCAACCAGGATGGCTGTGCCCGTAACGGCGAACTCGACAACTCATAGCAGGTATTCAACTCATATTGAATTACAGACCAATGGGTGACGTCACACATGGTTGGCACCTGGTGAGAACTGGCAGGCCGGCTCCCATGTCTCCTCCCAGATTTTTCCACTGTAAGTATCAGTAAAAAAAAAAAATAATAATAACA
>NW_015613725.1:0-812 GCF_001515605.1 Sinocyclocheilus anshuiensis
CTGAGATGCTGTAGTCCTGCAGTGAAGTGTGTGTGTATATTTGTTTGTGTTGGGGTGTGTGTGGGGGCTCTGACAGTAATGAGGAGGGGAAGGTTACTGACTACTTCTGGTAAGCAGCTTCCTTGTTTGTCTCCTGCGTGCTGATTGGTAGCTTCAGGCTCATCCGAGCTTCCTGTAAGGAAACCCTGTGAACTCTTGAAGATGGTCTTTTCTCTAGCAGAGGATGGTCTATACACCATTTTCTACTGTATGAACAGTGTTGTGTATCGTCTTCCAGGGTTCCTTGTGCTCTCTGGTCATTGGGCTGCAACTAAACTTTGCATTGTTTCACCTTCGGGTCGTAATTTAACAGGGTAAAATTTTAAGAAATCAAATTTTCTTGAACTTTTTTTTTTTTTTTGTAAATATCAGAGTTTGATCTGTAATGAAAACTTTTAGAACACAAAACAGTCCAAAAATTGATTGAACATCAATGGATAGAAACTTGGCAGATCCAGTTATGTTAAAATAATACAGATGATTAAAAGAAAAAGTTAAAAGTAAAATGTGAGAACTTTAATGAAAAAAAAAATAGTCTAACATTATATATTACTGTTCAACAGTTTGTGGTCCGCAAGATTTTTTAAATGTCTTTGAAAGAAGTCTTTTGCACAGCAGAGCTACATTTATTTGAATAAAAATACAGTAAAAACAGTATTATAGTGAAATATTATTGCAATTTAAAATACCTGTTTTCTATTTTAAAATGTAATTTATTTTCAGCAGCAATTATTCCAGTCTTCAGTGTCACATGATCTTTCAGAAATCATTCT
>NW_015613726.1:0-812 GCF_001515605.1 Sinocyclocheilus anshuiensis
CACAAAATAATGAGCTTTTACAATTTTGAAGTTAGGGGAACACCCATTTATTTTAAAACGTGTGAACATCGTCACAAACCATAGAGCATAGCCTACCCAGCTAAGAAATGTTTGGAAAAAATAATAATATAGGCCTAGTTTATATACAACCAACTAACAGACCGTTACGGGGAAACGTTACTTTATGGCTATTAAAAATACTAAAAGGGATGTTTTTGTTCCCCTTTTAATTTCCAAATGCTTCATAGATGAAGGTAACATCCATATGATGCTTTCATAATGTGTCCTGGTACAAAAAAAGCATCCCTGATGATTAACAGGCTACTGATTGTTGTATTCTAATGAGATGTAACGTCACTGGATTTAATGACAGATTACTTTTTATCAGAAATACAAATGTTTTTTTAGATCTGGTCAAGCATATACCGATTATATCGAAGCTTGTGCCTCTGTTCAGCTTCTTTCTTCCTTTGCTTGACATTTGTATGTAAATCTGCCCTCTAGTGGACACAACACACTACTACAGGATTTCGAACATTATGTTGACGTTATAACTTTAATAAGCAGTCTACATATATTTACATCACCTAATGATGTAAAATTAAAACTGAGCACGGAAAAGTATTCATGCTTCAATATTAATATGTGATGTCAATGTTTACTATGACTTAATGGAAAAGAGACAACTCAATTATATTAAAGTTATTTAATTAAATGTAATATAACAAATTATATAATTATATATACTACTGTTCAAAAGTTTGGGCTTGGTAAGATTTTTTTATGTTTTTGAAAGAAGTCTCTTATGCTCA
>NW_015613727.1:0-812 GCF_001515605.1 Sinocyclocheilus anshuiensis
CAAAAAAAAAACACACACATACTAAATATCAAATATTAAATAAAGCCACTAACAACAACCACATTTTGTACTTTCTCCCTTGCTTGGTTTGCGTTTATGATTATGATTAACTGTTGAAACAATCGCTAAACATGTCAGTATGAAATTTCAGCATTGATCTCGTCCAATAATCCCAAGTTGAAAATGAAACATTAATACAACCTGACAATACTGAAGCATGCATGGAGAGATATGATGGAAATTAATATATATATATTCATATTCCAGTGATCATAAAACAGACAGAAACCCAGTTCTGAACCGGCATGATTTATTCAATCTGCACTGATGCTAAATGTTCACCGTATACAAGAAACACATACAAATAATCACAATAAAACACACAACCTCCCGCTTCTGAATCAGATCTGGCTTTCTGACAGACAACGCCACACGAGACTATGAGTACAGGACATTCATCTAAACCACACAAACCTACTGAGTTTCACTGCTTGTCCATCGAGACGTGTCACTATAAAAATACTAACATGAGAACGCACGAGAGAAAATATCTGTTCATATGCAGCAATCTGGACAAGAGTTGGTGGAGAAAAAGAAAAACTGTGAAGGTGAGATCTTCCTGAGTCTTATAGTGAAGCTGAAACCAAGAATGCATCGAATATAAAAGACGAAACTGCTGCTGGTACGAGAAAGAAACAGAACTGTTCGTTAGTAGAGATCACAGTTTGATGAACAGATTCACAAACAAAACACGAGAGAAAGATTTTGTTTGGTGTTTCACTCCTTGGCTGAAGTCTGAGAGCCCTGGCCAA
>NW_015613728.1:0-812 GCF_001515605.1 Sinocyclocheilus anshuiensis
ACTGCTTTTGTGCTGCAGGCTCACAAATACATTTTTAAAAAATGCAATAATACTACTACTAAGTTATATATATGGATTTTTCAGTACAAAATAATAACAGGTTTAACTCTGCTTATCATAAATTAACATTCTGCACTCTATTACACCAATTAACAAAACCTTAAACAATCACCTGTTGACCGGACAAATGTAAAAAAAAAGATAAATAAAATACTTTGAAGTACTTGTTACTTGGCTATATAAAACATAATATTAAAAAATGCAACAATACTAATACTAATCAGTGTCCATTTAATATCACTGAGACTATCACAGTTTCTGTTCATTTTATTTCAACTTTATTTGAATATTTTCTGTTTTTTATTTAAATTTCAGTTAAGGTTTTAGCAATTTATTATTTTTTTAATGCATAGATAGTTTTTATTTATTAAATGCAATTTTAGTACATAAACATAAACTAGAATAAAACGAGTAAGAACGCTTTGGAAACTAGTTTCATTATATTTATTTATTTATACGTTCGTTTTATTTCAAGCTATAAAAGTGTATGGCTTTAGTTTATTATAATAACTCTGTCTATAAGCTTCTTCTGTGACTTTGACTCTCAAATAAATTCATGTCTCAGTGATGAACTTTAACGTTTGATGTTTGTTCACCAATGAACGTTAGAGTAAGTTACTGTATAGTGCACGAACACAGCAATATAACCCACTATAATCACATTTACTCCAGTATTTTAGCATTAGCATTAGCAAAGCTCTGATTAGCAGTGTGAGGAGCAGCCGCTCATTTGAGCTCAGGCGACACTAAAC
>NW_015613729.1:0-812 GCF_001515605.1 Sinocyclocheilus anshuiensis
AGATGGTATTTTTATGTCACCTCGTCTCTACCCACAATGCAGCAGCGGAGCCGTCAGGCCCGTGTGCCCCGCGAAGCAGCTGCGCGTCCATTCACCGCCGCTAATTCACTCCTTTCACCAACTTTTGTTCTGTCACTCACAGCGCAGAGAGGCAGAGAAAAGAGCACCGGTGATTTCAAATACCGCCTTTTAACTGCCCCGTACGCAAGCTGCTGTTTGTGAAGGCTTTTACGTCAGAAAGGCTTGACGGTATCTCGTGAAGGTTTTTAAGGGATCTGATCTGATCTCTTGGAGGAGAGTATTTGTGCTTTTGATGGTTTTCTGGATGACTATGTACTCACGATTGACGATACTGATTTCACAATGTGATTTTCTAACGATTTTTTTAAACAAAATTTAAGACAAATTATAAATTAAAAAATTTCCTTTTATTATGTCTCAGATAAAATGCTGCACATTTCTTTGTGAAATTGAAATATGCCAAATAACAAAACTAAACTGAAATTTTAAGACAAATCCCAAATCAAATAAATGACACAAATGAAAGAAATCTCTTCATATAAACAAACTGAGGCTTTTCCTGTGCTCTTTCAATTTAAAATGAGAGGCAACCACTGCATTTGAATCACGATCCAAACAAAGATGCTGCATACATGAAGCATGAGCAGTTTTGATTCAGATTAGATTGTATAATTTTTAAATTTGAAGCAGAATGGTCTGATTTTAGCTTTGTAAAACTTTACTCCATAAAACATCTGCATGAAACAGAAACAGCAGAAGCTCTGAATGAGATGCAGATTCACTCTCTGACA
>NW_015613730.1:0-812 GCF_001515605.1 Sinocyclocheilus anshuiensis
GGTTGATTTTCAATTATCTTTTACCGGTTTGTTTTAGGACTTGGCTATGCCTCCATGGTGATTGTGTTTTTCTGTAACACGTACTACATCATGGTACTTGCCTGGGGTTTCTACTACTTCATAAAGTCTTTCAATTCCACGCTGCCCTGGTCCACCTGCGACAACCCGTGGAACACCGAAAACTGCATAGAGACCTTCCGCCACGACGACTGCCAAAACGGCACCATTGGCAACTCCACATTCGGGAACCTGACGTGCGAAGAGCTTGCTGATGGGCGTTCCCCTATTATTGAATTCTGGGAGTGAGTGATTGGTTTTTACGCACTTCATTCCTTACACAAACAATATTTGAAATGCCTTTCATAACAACTCTTGACAAGATGAATGTGTTTTTGTTGTTAAAATATGATGTGCTTTTCTTGATGTTATGTTGCGGTTAACTGTTATTAATCCCACATCAATAGACACATAATTTGCTTTTCCGTTATGAACCTGTGGCATTACATTTGCTCATGTTGTGCTCCCAGTACAATCTTGAATCTGTGTACAAGATTTTTGAATCTGCAGTAAGCATTTCATATTATTGGTTATTCAAAGTGAAATCTCCGATTTGAAGATCATCTGTTGACAAAGTGGTTAGTTTTAAAGTCACAAGTGACAGTAGACTATACAGCTCTGGAAAGTCATCACTTTCAAGCTACGTATGAGTTTATAGATTAAAATGAGCTTTATACAGTGCTTTCATTCATGAATGTCTTTCTCCATCTCAGGAACAAGGTTCTGAACATCTCTGATGGGCTGGATGAGCCAGG
>NW_015613731.1:0-812 GCF_001515605.1 Sinocyclocheilus anshuiensis
AAAAAAGAAAAGAAAATTATCTAAAAAAAAAAACAATAATGTAAAAATCACATTATTATTAAAACTAACATTAAAATGAAAGCAGAAAATATAAAAATAAATACAAATTCTAAATTATTAAATACTACAACTATACTATTTATATAATACTAAAATAACACTGCTGTACATCTTTACAAAAATTCATCCACATTTTCCAATACATTCATTTAGTATTTAGTAACCACAAAATAATATGCATAGTATAACACTGTAATACAATGTTCCCCATGTGGAACTGAGCACTCACATGAGTGACATCCTGTACGTGCACTGTGGGCAGATCTCGGAGCAGCAGACGGTACTTCTTCAAGCTAGCAGATTCCTTCATTCGGGAAGCTCGCTGGTGAAGTGACAATTTGTGGCCTGTTCGGACCAGAGGGTCATTCAGTCCATCCCGGATAACACAAATGGCCTTCATACAAAAGGTGTCAAAATCAATCAATCCTTTGGAAGAATGCTTGTGTATCCCACACAAAAGTAACATTTAATCAACTTAATCAATCAGTACCTGCTCATGCTGTTGTAAGATGTTGCTGGAGATTGAGAGCAAGTCTGTCCCACCAGCGCCCCCTACTATCCACACAATACACTGACTGGGACAGAAGATTCCTGAGCTCCTCCATAGCGTCCTACATTGCCGAAATGAAAAGATAAGTAATTGAACAAACTCAGTATATAGGATAAAGTGTTTACGAGGCATCTTTAATTCCACGTTTTTCCATGGTTTGTGTATTCACCCACCTCATAGCGGCGAAGTCTTTGTAAAATCT
>NW_015613732.1:0-812 GCF_001515605.1 Sinocyclocheilus anshuiensis
TATTCAGATCCCTAACCCTAAATATGAGCAACAGTAAGATATTTTGATGCATTAGCAAATATGTTTAACAATTGTTTGGTACTTTTGTAAACTAGCACAGTGTTCTGTGTGAATTAGAATACCTAAACTGAAATCTTCTTCCTATATGAAGCTAATTAAATACCGCTACTGTAAAACACACCAATTATGGCAGAAATTAATGAGGTCATGGTGTTTATGGTAACAATTCACAGGTTTGGTGAAGTTAACATTAGTTGAACAAACATGAACGAACAACAAATATTACTTATACATGATTTATTATATTTTTTGAGAGCGTTTGTTTATCTGCACTATGTCTAAGATGTTTTCTGTCAGATGTTAAATAGACCTTTAGAAAATGTCTTTAAGATATTTGATTTAGATTGACTGGAAAACATCTGTTTAAAAAGCAGTTTTACATACAAAGTGCTATTTAACACTTCTTTCAATAATCTTGGAGACGTATGTGCGCACTCTGTGGACGACCTCAGCCAGACCTCCATACAATTACATACTATCCCATACTACATACCATACTATCAGAGAGCACAGAATATGTGAAAGGAGAGTTCAGTGTCTGTACGTAGAGCTGCAAAGGTTGCATGTGTGTGTGAGAGGAAGTGCACTCACAATGTAAAGGAAGTCCAGTGCTGTGGCCGAGTGCAGGTCCCAGTTCAGCTTATCCAGAACAATCCTCTCCATCCGCAAGATCTCCGACGGAGAACAGCCACATTTGCTGCTGGACGCCAGCTCTCTCAGAGACGGGATATGCTGCAAAACACATATTATAT
>NW_015613733.1:0-812 GCF_001515605.1 Sinocyclocheilus anshuiensis
AATCAGTTGACAACTACTTTTAACTGAATGATTGGATTTCATTCTGACAGCTTCCATGTTACATTTTCTCCTTTTCAACTATTTCTAAGTAGTCCATCTCCTTCCTGTTCAACAGTGTTGATGAGGAGATCAATCTACTAGCTACTGTACAGTACGTCTCACAACTTCTTTTTCACACTCAACCACCACCTCTCTTAAGATGACACATGTTTCTCCCTCTTTCCTCTCAACATCCTCCATTGCCTTCTCCCTTTCTCTGATTCCATTTTTCACTTGGGTTATTCTTCCGTCACACACTCTTTCTCTGGCTGTGCTGTAGCTCTAAAGTGTATTGCTGCTGTGTGGTTTTAGGGAGATAAATCCTGATGGCTAGCGGTGCAGATCACTGGGGCTGATAGTTCAGGAGGATTGGCCCGATAATTGGTGCTCTGAGCCGAATCTCCACTGGGAAGAGTTGAGATCTTGAGCCGGTCTTTCACTCTTCTGCTTTGTCTGAATGGTGAGGGGATACAATCAGGGTGGTCTGATCATGTAGGGAACAACCAAACTGTTTTTAAGTTCCTGTTTTTGTATGCCGTACCATTGCCTTTTCTGTTATCAAAATTGCCACCGCACTGCAAAATTAACGTTCAGAAAAATGAGAAAGAAATATCGGCACTATATAATGCATGAAAATAGTTTCGCAAATTGGGAAATGGGCTTTATCAATCATTATGCAATTTTTGCCACTTAAAGGGGTGGTTGATTGCGATGTCACTTTTTTAACCTTAGTTATTGTGTAATGTTGCTGTTTGAGCATAAACAATATCTGC
>NW_015613734.1:0-812 GCF_001515605.1 Sinocyclocheilus anshuiensis
GCAATAATGTTGCCAGTTCTTCTTAGCATTATGAAATTTAAAATCACACTAAGCAAATCACAACTTCCTGTTAGCTCTCTAATGTCACTAATGGAAACGACAATATGTGAAGCAATGTGTACAATGTCCCTGGAAGAACATTGATAATGGCTAATAAATTAAAGAATAATGGCTAATATTGTATAATCAATAGTCATAATGTACTGGGAGAATAAAAAAATAAAAATAATTATGTTACACTAGATTCCCCTGATTATTACAAACCATGGCTATTAGTGTGGCTCATGAGTTGCTATACCTAAATCAAGCAAATCACCTTTTCCATTTCAGTTAAGATGCTACCTTCAAGCATAGCTGCCTTTTGTAGAAAGCAGCCAGTGAGCAGTTCACTAGGGTGTGACACTGATCTTTTCTCATGCTTTCTCAATTAGTTGACTAGAGAACGTCCTTAAGGAACATCTATTGATGGGTCAGAGACACAGCAGCCATGTCCTCTGTTCTGCTTGCATTGACCACTTCCTCAGAAAGTGTGTGTATGCATAAATACAAGCTGGGAGCCTTCATGATTGTCTGGCTGCTGACAAGGAGCGTGTGCACGTGTGAGCAGTCAGATAATGTCACAGTGTGACAGAAGTGAGAGTGTTAGCGACAGAGAGGAAATGAGAATAGGCCCCAATGCTCACAAGAGAACACACACACACACACGCACACACAGCATGTGACTTGGTGACCATGTTCTAGTTCCACTAAACCTGACACAGTCACACAGTGACATTGCATAAATCACTGAAAACTAAGTTATTTTCAATGTG
>NW_015613735.1:0-812 GCF_001515605.1 Sinocyclocheilus anshuiensis
CGACTTACAGTGCATTCAGGCTATACATTTTTTTTTTTACCAGTAGCCTGTGTGTAATGAAGCTTCTCGTTTAACAGGAATCAAATGTAGCAAGAGGGAGAATTAGGCATGCGAGTGATTTATTGGCTCGGAAGATTTCATTTCCTTCTCTCTAATAAAAGTTTTCAACAAGGGACACTTACACAGTAAAAAAAAAAAAAACTTACTTTTACATCCTCCCTCACTCAGAAGTTCCAGACACTGTTCACTCTTCTGCACACACAGAACAAAATTCATTAAAGCGAACACGCAAACATAAATCGGCTCCATCTGGGATATTAGCTGAAAACGGAAAATCAAATTGCCCCAAAGAGCACAAAAGTGTACAAGTGGCCTTGTACAATTCTCTGAGCTTCTGGAAGGTCTGTATTATGAACATTTTAGCTAAAAAGCTGCTTTTTGATAGAAAAAAATTATAATATTAATTTCTGAATCCTTCTGCTATTTTTTGGAAACTTTATAAAGAATGATGTATCAGTGATGACGACGTAAGCTGAATGCTGTTAATATTCATTTGTAAACTGCTGTGTTTTCTCACTGACACAATGTACTCATGAATAAAGATGAGTCTAGAATCTGCGTACAGATATTTCAAGTCATCTCTCAAATTGCCCATTGGACATATGGTGCGGTTCCAAGTAGCTCATTTAAAAGTTCAGCTGTTACAAAGGACAAAGACACTGAGAAAAGTTTCGTAAATGAGTCATGAGCTTGTTAGCAGAACCTTTCATACTAAAGTGACTTAGATGAAAGAGTTATTTTCTGATGTGCAG
>NW_015613736.1:0-812 GCF_001515605.1 Sinocyclocheilus anshuiensis
ATGCATAGCATTTGTAAGTCATTTTAACTGTAGTGTGATATTACATTTAAAGTGAATATATTTTAAATGTAGTAAAATGCAGCTTCATCATTACAAATGTGTAATTACACAAATATTTAAATGCATGATGTACAGTATTTAATAGAAATGTCATTAAACAGTTTAATTTACTATAAATGCTTGTCAGTTCATTCAACAGCATATAAATATAAAGATGCATTTAAATCGTACTTCAAATAAGTTCAGTTAATTGCATTTAATATAAACGTAATCTAATGTTTTTTTGTTTTTTTTTGTAATTTACATGCGATTAAGTTTCCAAAAACATTGCATTAGATTCAGGTACATTCTTTTAAAGAATATGACTTCCATAATTGGTACTCTTTTTAAAATGATAGCTCTTTTTCACAAAGGTATTACCTAGTTTTTGTCATTTTTAATGACTAAATATGTTAATATCGCCTATATCATGACGACATCAAATGTACATAATACACAAATCGAATGACATCTGTGCAATAATTAAGAAATGAAAATAAATCTAATGGATAAAAATTGAGCATGGTGGAAATTGTACAGCTCAGTCCATCAGAGTGACGGATATGAATGATTTGTAGGGCAGTTTCTATTTCGGTCATATGAAAGTCTGTTTAATAAGGTCTAGAGAGATCCTGATGTTGTTTGCAGTGCATAGGACGTTTGGGTCCCAAAGGGGTTATGAGAAAAACACTTTCACGTTGCTGGAAATAGGCTTTATTACCCACAGGTACGCTTTAGTTTGGCATTCTGTGCATTCACAGGACAACAGTTCA
>NW_015613737.1:0-777 GCF_001515605.1 Sinocyclocheilus anshuiensis
CACACACACACACACACACACACACACACACACACAGTGTTTCTCTGATTACACACTATTATCAGGCTCTGCTCTGTGTCAGAGAGAGGAAACGGCTCGGCTGTAGTGTGGAAAACCAGCACTCAATAACAGCCTGCAATAACCTGCAATTAAAAACCATTACTCTAATGCATTATCTCAAATTACTGCGAGTTCTGAGAATACCAAGCAACAAATAGAAAAGGAGGGGAAAAAACTATTGGATTTGAAACTATTTAAAGGGTCATAATGAAAAACAGGATGTCTCTTGCCATTTTGAAGTTAAAGCATTTGAAATGTACCATGTGCACATACTAAAACTAAACTGCAAAACAGCGAGTTCAGAAATGCTCAAGATGACATTACAACCATAAGCTCATTAACATATCCCCGCCCACATTCACATATTAACATCCATTCAGTATTTAGAAAGCCAACCCACCCTGATCACATTAATATGCCAATCATAACAGAGGTCATTTAAAATATACTTGTACATATGCTGTATATGCATATTTAGGACTAAATTTAATTTATGTATTTTTAATTGCATATAAAATATCTATACATTTGCATTACACAGTTTCAAAATAAACTAATGAATTTAATGCAATAGATTTGTCAGCCATACATGAATTAAGTAAGGATGAGATTTATGCAGAAGTATTAATAAACCAAATGTGTTCATATTTAATGATCAATCATTAACCATGTTCATACTTTAAAGGGGTCCTATTATGCTCTTTTACAAAGTCTTGA
>NW_015613738.1:0-812 GCF_001515605.1 Sinocyclocheilus anshuiensis
TTCAATTAGAAATGTTCCAGACAGAAGCTCAGAATAAGTCAAGAGGTTAGTCAGACATGAAGTCATGGCACTGAATACAACAGACGGCGGCGAGCAACAGACAGACTTCAAATATGTGTGCCGTCTGACCACACTTTAACAGCATGTAGTCAATACTAAATGACAAAACTGAATGAATAAATCTGTATAGTGGCATGCTTTTTACCGGCAACAGTCAAAGTGTCTGGAGAAACACTTTTATTCAGGTTTAAAGTTGCATTTGCCACTTTCTGAACGAATAAATAACACAATCAGCTTTGAATAGGTCCTTGAACAGAATGTAGCATACAACAATTTACTCCAAAATACTCATCCAGAAAATACATACTCAATGTCAAAAGGTATTGGCTGGCTAACATTAAACAACTGAGGTAAACATTCCAGCAGTCTTTTGTTCAGACTAAACCATAAAAAATGTAATACCTGACAAACAAATAATAAAAAAAAACATGTTTGTCACTGTCAGTCTTGTTCAGCCATGACTGGATTTCATCTGGTTTGTTTTTATGTCGCTTAGCCTTGACTACACATTGTCATAAGCAGCTGCAAGCTGGCGGTAATACACAGAAGAATAAAGGAGATATTACACAACGCATCCACTTCCTGTGGCAAATATTGGATAATATAGGTCTGATAGTGTTTTTCAAGCACCTTGTTTAGATAGAGACACCCTAAAATTTGCAGAAGTGTGAACCGCAATGCCCACGGGAGCCCTTCTAGCGTGACACAAGCATGTGCACAAACTCTTCCTCTGTGCTCTCTGAGCTCTGTGT
>NW_015613739.1:0-812 GCF_001515605.1 Sinocyclocheilus anshuiensis
TTCCATAGAGCGGGTCCCTTCTTTATTAAGAACAAACACTGGGCAACAGAGCAAAGACAGGAAATGGTACGTTTGTGTCAATATGTCTGAGGGCAAACACACTCATATAAACAAGCGTCCCTTTCTGTTATCAAAGGCAGAGGGATGTTGCTCGTTGGCCAATGATAAAGCCAATGTTTTTTAGTGTTTACTGACCATCCAGCGGTGTTATTGAGAAGTGATCATCTGATTCAGAGCATGGTCAATATTTCAATTCAAAATTTCCTCTTGTTGCCACTTAAGCAGCTTTCCATAAAGATCCAGCTGGGATTCGGAATTAAAACTGGTCCTTGGGTCATCATGGATGTGAATATGGTTTTTGTACTGAGACAAACAATATTTCTTCTATTGAAAAATCTTCTGAAACAATGTTTTGACGGCCTATTGAGACAAAGCATTCCATGTATGGTGGAATTCCTCACATTAATTTGTTATTTTGATTCATGCTGCATCCTTCCTTTGTCTGACTACTGACAGAAGCTGGTAAAACTTCCCATAAACAGAGCTGCCTTTGAAAAACGGTGAATTTGAAATGTAAAAATGTTCTTTTCAGCTGGCGCTGTGATTAACGCAGCAGACCACACACTCAGTGGGTGAAAAAGCAAAGGAATTTTTCCTTTTAATGAGCATCTCAGGTCATAACAAGCAGTTTCATTCATATTCATGTTTAACTGTCTACGCAACCAGCCTAATGTTATTTCACATCAGAGGCATTTCTTCAAAGCTAACAGGGGTGTTGTCAACAGACCGTAAATCTCTAACTTTAATGATTT
>NW_015613740.1:0-812 GCF_001515605.1 Sinocyclocheilus anshuiensis
TTTTTTTAATGTTTATATGTATTTGTCTCACTGCAAGAGCACTTAAAATGGTGGGGAAAAAACATTCAGATGATTTTCACAGAAGCACTTTTATGTATTTATTTATTTAAAATAATCAATCAATCAATCTTATTGGACGCATCACGGTTTTCAATTCTTAGTGGCGGGGATGCAGTATAAAGTTTTCTGTTACCAGTGTTGTTAAAATGCCATTCGGTGCTATAATCAGCCATGATCAGTTGATCATGATCATGAGCAAAATTGTCTGATAACAAAGATAAAATTTGTTTTAATGCCATAACATCTCGTCATTCCGACATAATTGAGTGGACAAAAATAATATGCGTGTGGCAGCAATGCATTGCATACATGTGAGCAAAAGTACTATTAAATTATTATTATTTTTATTTTAAGTAGGAAAAATTACTGATTGCACCTTTGACCTATAATCACCATGCTGATTACAATTTTTGTAGCCATGCTTATTATTCTTATCTTCTCTCTCTCTTTCTCACCAAGTGCTTGTTTTTTTAATCTCTTGCCATTTTCAGCACAGTGTGTAATCTTGCTGAAGTGGTGAATCGGGTCCCTGCCAAAACTAACTGGCAATGTCTCTTTCCCCATTCTGTTGGACACTTTGGCTCTATATTTGTCTGCCGGCTAATGGAGAGCCAAGAGTCTGACTCTAGTGCTTCCTCATGCCTGTGAAGAGCAGAGAGGAAGAGAGAAGGGGGGAGGGGGACCAAGTGACCCGGCATGTTGTCTGGTTATCCAGCTGGCTCTGAAAAGCCTGTAGCAGAGAAGAGCCCCAC
>NW_015613741.1:0-812 GCF_001515605.1 Sinocyclocheilus anshuiensis
TGTGTCCCCTCCTCTGCTCCGCTGTCACTATTTCAGACAGGCTTTCTTCCAGTTGCACCATACAGCACAGTCTGGATTCTGCAAATTGAATTCCAGTGCAGCTCCATTATTTTGAGCTGTTTGTTTGTGCATGTTCACATTCATATTAATATAGATACCAA
Source organism: Sinocyclocheilus anshuiensis (assembly GCF_001515605.1). NCBI lineage: Eukaryota > Metazoa > Chordata > Actinopteri > Cypriniformes > Cyprinidae > Sinocyclocheilus > Sinocyclocheilus anshuiensis. The sequence goes on from NW_015613741.1 coordinate 162, forward strand.
CATCACCATTTAGCTCAATGTGATTCTGCAAGTGTGACCACACTGTTACTTTCATTCTCTTTGTTCACTGTGGTCTGCGTCTTAGAATCTTCTCATCCAGGATTTCGCTAAAATCAAACCATTAACCGAAACCACTCTGAAAACCTCAACATATTGCATCCAATTAATTTTGACTCACCAATTTTAGTTCATGTGCTGAATATATGATTCTGTACTGTATTTGTGTAACTGATGTTGGTTAATGGCAATCCCATGGACGCCATCGTTTGCATATTTTGCATAAACATAACATGCTTATATGAACCAATGGCTTCATTTTACTTACACAGCATTTAATGAGGTCTGGCTTTGGTATTCTGAGCAGTCCCAGAGTGGATGCACTTTTGTGTGTTTTAATGATTAGAAAAGTTCTAGAAATAGTTCCACTATATCAAACGGGAGAGAATAAATCCGCCGCTGCGTTCTTGGCCGAGAGGTCTGCTGCTTTCGGAAGAAAACTGCGGAGGTGATTGTGAATGGGCCTATTGTTTTTCGAAATGAAAGCGGACACATCCAACGCTCCGGTACTCAGGCAAAACAAGCCGCTGTGTGTACACGAGCCTTCTTCACCTTCGACCCTCCCCCTCAGATGTGCGGCAGCATATGTCCCTC
>NW_015613742.1:0-812 GCF_001515605.1 Sinocyclocheilus anshuiensis
ATAAAATAGGGTTTATGGTTTTTGTTTTTGTAGTTAAATTAATGAACAGATATATTTCATTTTCCAGAACGCTTTGCCCAAACCAGCTTAAATTCAGTTTACATTTCTGTTCTTAATACATTGTTTATTATGTACATATTTTGTGTTTGCATGCATGTTGTATTGTTTAGTATAAAATAGTTTAGTGTTTTATTTGTGTGGGTAAAACTGTGCTCTGTGCAGAGAGGCAAATTCTGATCAACTTTATCATATGTTGACATTTCTTATATTCTGTACAAGATTTTAATAGGTTGGTATATTAATATATAATGACATAAACGGTTAGGTAACATAGGCTACGTTGAGTAAAGTAGCCTACACTTAAAAACAATAGCGTTTTGCAAACTACAAAAAAGTTTGTATGTCGAAGTATCAAAATATAAGCTACAAATAATTGATAGCACGTTGGACCTTGTATTAATTGTGTGGAATAAAAAAATGTGTTTTTAAAAAGTCACATTCATAATCTTGCATCAAACCGAAACAATTGTGTATATCTTTATTATAAAATAACACAAATGATTTGCTTAGCGCACAAAATACAATAGATAAATGTGAAGAAAAAAAAACTTGTCTTCTAGCCTTGGGCCACTCCGTGTTGTCTCTTCTTTTCAATTTCCTCTAGAGATTTAAGTTAAAGTGGGCTTGGTGCATGCTGGACAGATAGCAACAGCTCTGCTCGCGTGGCTGGCCAGCTCTCCGGCTCCCTGATTGGCCAGCGGTGATTGCAGGCACGCTTCAGAGGGCGAACAAACAACAGGCATAAATTATGC
>NW_015613743.1:0-812 GCF_001515605.1 Sinocyclocheilus anshuiensis
ATTTGGTTTAATAAATTATTTCAGTGTAATACTCAAAATGATCCGTTAAACTTAATGGACACAAATAGAAAGTTTATGAAATTATTTTTCCTGCTACAAACGAATCCTCTCGTCAGAGTAATGTAGTAGAGAACAATCTAATAATTACATTAATAACTGCACTAATAAAAATCACAATCATCGTAAACATGCTTTCACTTCCGCATGGGGTTTTTTCCACAAACATAAACACAACTACTGGTATAATAACAAAAACACTCCGGCTGGATGAATAGTTTAAAACACGAACACTTACATGGTAACAACTCTGCATGGGTCTTTTGTTCTGGCGTTAAAACTTCATAAACCACTGCATGATTAGCGAGATTTAAATAAAAACTTTGTTTCAACTTCGCATAAACTTGCTGCGTATCATATGACACACACAGCTAACCAGTTTTTATTCCCGCCCCCTTTTTACATTGGCTGTTTAGGTTGTCAATCAACATACACAATTGGGTACTTTAAACTTTCTTTTCTATTTCCACAAACAAGCACCATGTAATCTTGACTCGAGCTAATTCCATTAGAGAATCAACAAGCACATAACCATATTCTTTTTAACTGCAATAAACATTTTAAACCCTTTGCTCTTATGCAGCTTAACTAAACATTTAACTTTCACTATAACCATGGTGCGAATTACGAGTGGGTGGGGGGTGTTGGGAGGATGCAGAAAAGATGCAACAAAATGCAGAAAAGATGCACGTAAGAGACTCATTTTGCATTTAAAGACAGCTCCAGTGATTATATCAGGAGTTAAGAAAGTGCAT
>NW_015613744.1:0-812 GCF_001515605.1 Sinocyclocheilus anshuiensis
TATGTCATTCAGAAAGTTCATGTGAATCAGCACTATACTGTTGTCAGGTTGTAATCAGATCCTTACTCCTCACAGCATTTCTGGAATTACAACCTTAGCCTTCCCACATCCAGCAGGAAAATCCAACTAAATCAAAATTGGAGGATAATTCTATAAAAATCGTTAGATTATCTAAAAAGAATAGCACATATTGTACTCAGGAAAGCTCTGCATTTCTATTGAAATGTTGAGAGCTTCCCCCACAAAAGTGAATAACGTTTTCCATCAAAGCTTCAAACACTGGCATCAAACGCTGGCTTCAAGGGTAATTACTCTACTAACTGAAACTGTCTCCCAAGTGCATAACTCTAAGGTCTGAGCAGATGCTTCCTCTGTCACTGATTTTATGCTCAAAATAACATCTTTCTAGATGGTCTGGGGGTAATATTGTTAGTGTCCTAATGCCATTCAACTGGCCTAACTTAAAACACTTCATTAAAACAGAATGTAATGTTGTGAGAATGAGTGAATGTTCATAAAGAATGATGACCACCCTGATTTATTTGTGTTTCCATTCAAGAGGCAGAATAATTTTGCTACCTTTCTGTTCCTCCTTTTCTCTGAGCTCCAGCTCAACCTCACATATGTATCACAAACTCAAATAGGAGCGTGAAATTACACACCACTCATCAAAGATATATTCTCCACTGCAAGTGTATGTGTGAACAGATTGCATTTGAGGTAGATTTGATTGCAGATAGTAGTTTTGCGACTAAAGATATTCCTATGCTTCTGTACAAATGTGCCATTATTACACATCATAACCATTTTCT
>NW_015613745.1:0-813 GCF_001515605.1 Sinocyclocheilus anshuiensis
AAAAAAAAAAAGTATTGGGGCATTACGCTGAGTTTAGTGGCTACGATAACATTCTTTAAAGCTGCTTTTTAATCACTTATCTGGTTTTTAATCACTTATCTGCAGCAAACATGCAAGAACCACAGCACACAATTCAAATAGGCTACATTTGTGTTACGTTTTATATTCTTTGTCATTTTTATGGCATGCTTTTGTCATTTTGATGACGTCATTTTTAAAATCACATCAAGATATGCATAACATCGATCTGTCTTCCATCTCTTTTTGATTTGCGGTCCAACCACTCACATGAAGATGACTTCTGCTCATTGTCCGGTCATCAGCTGCGCTTTGAAAGGAAATTGAAATCGTTTGAATGCCGTCAGTTGCTTGACACTTAGTGTTCAATACATTGGAAAACGTTGATGTGAAAGGGCATTTAGAAGAAACTTTGCTTTTTGTGGACAGTTGTGTACATGAAAGTCCCAACCAAATGGCTCCAGACTGCATTAGCTAATTTGAAGTATTTTGAAATGCACGTCGTTGGCTTGATGGGATGAGTGCACATTTTAGGGGACCGTTTTAAACCATTAAAATAACCCGCCAATAAACCGTTATATAAGAACAGGGTTAAACCGGGTTAATGCTGTGTGTCCCTGTGGATCTGAAGAGCAGTGAGGGTTCGTTTTTGCCGTTAAAGCTGCTAATTGCCTGCCGCTACCTCCAACAGCACTCCACGGCTAGCAGTGGCACAACACAGTTCGTTTTTTCGCTCATTTCCCCTCATAGCCTGAATTATTTTCCGGGCTCCTTCGCCAGCCGTGGGTGATTTAT
>NW_015613746.1:0-813 GCF_001515605.1 Sinocyclocheilus anshuiensis
AAAAAAATGTATTGATTGTAATACAGCTGCAAACATATTGGTTTTCTCATGCTGTTTGCCATCAGTTGCAAAGTAACTGCTTGGACTACATTGTACATTTATGATGAATAATCATGTCCAGGCAGTTTTATTCTCTTCACAAATGTTTGACTCCACTGCATTGCTCACAAAGCTGTAACAACGCAAGGAAAAATGGCAAAATTGGTCCAGGATCAGTCTAATGGAGCCTTAAGCTATTCACTCACGCAGATAGAGGTCGATTCAATTAGCAGTTAAAGATCTGTGTGCTTCAACCCCAAGATTGTTAGATTGAGTAAGTGGCCAGTTGAAGGGTCACAGGGCTCTACGCTGCTGCTGTGTCCTTCAGCAAGATTTTCTGTTAAGGATGTAAATATTTTTAACCCTACCAAAATGGTAATATTTATTTTTTTATTTTTATTTAAATAACAGTACCTTTGAAGTGCCATACAAATGCAATGGCATATGAATATGATAATCATACAGTCTGTGCCATTAACCGTTTAATACCATAGTTCTTTACCATTGTGAGGGTGTTCAGGCTATTCTCTGGTTTAATGTGACCGAAAAAAAATAAGCCTATTAAGGACTTTTAAGATTTTTTTGCATTAGGGCATTATCTTGAGAGCCTATTTTGTCTTATTTAAACGCAATAAATAATTTATTCTTTTTAACTTGTGCTAAATAGAATAGTTCATCAAATTCATGTACGTATTTGTCATTTAATGAATATTATGTAATATTTTCTACACACACACACACATATATATATTGTATACACACACACATATATAT
>NW_015613747.1:0-813 GCF_001515605.1 Sinocyclocheilus anshuiensis
TGTATGCTGGTTTTTTAACAGGGTTACTGGCCTTTGAAAGCTATCAAACATTAATTCATTAATAAATAAACACAAATATCAGCCAAAGTCATTTGGCACAATATTGAAACAAATGACTTTAATAACCTGGAACTGAAAAAAAAAAAAAAAACAATGTTGCAGTTGCAAACAAAAATGATACTGACCGCTATAACTGACAAGGCTAAACAGCAGCAGAAGATTCAACCTGATGAGAATAAAGAAGAGCTGTTATGTGACACATACACATCACAAGGACATTTATACAGGAATAAAATGCTTTGGAGTGAAAAAATATATGTATATTACTGAGTGGAAAAAAAATATATATATATTACTGTCCGCAACAGAGTGCAACAGTGTAACAATATTGTTCTTACAGGGATTTTTTAAAAGTAATTTAAAGTGTTATAAGCTATGAACCAAACCAGCCAGCGGTTTGAGCTAAATCAAAACACTACAAACTTTGAGATCAAAGGCTGATATCACCTGATGTGTTCTGTTGCTAATACAGTGAATGTAATTTAAATTGTGCAGCAATTATACATGAAAATACGAAAAACAATACACACAAAGTACTGTAAAAAATTTTTCCATCCATTTTCATTTAAATAAAGACAGAAATCATGATTCAAAGATCATGATCAAAGATCATGCACCATCAATGACAACTGTAATGTTATTAGGATATTCATATTTTTTCTGTTACTTTCGTTCAATTTTCTCTGTCCTGTTCTGGATGGTATTGTGTTTTGTGTGTACAGTGGGTACGGAAAGTATTCAGACCCCCTTCAA
>NW_015613748.1:0-813 GCF_001515605.1 Sinocyclocheilus anshuiensis
ATGGGGAGACAACAACCAAAACAAAATGGATTCCAGAGAGAGAGAGAGAGAGACAGAAGGAAAAAACAACAACCATGTGCGACAGGACAGAGTCAATCGGGGACAGTAGCCTATTCAAAATGTGTAATTTTTTTTTAATGTCTGAAGTATGATTCAATTTTAGGTTAACAGCATTAATGATTCAGACAAAATACTAAGTTAAAAAATATCACATATTAGTGTGAAACTGTACAACCGTTCAGTTGCAACAGTTTTATTTATTTGTTTCAATTGCACATGATTGTTCAATGGACACCATTACTTGCTCCATATGTTTAAAATGACATTTTATATATTATATAAGATACCAGTTAAAAGTTTGGACCCACTTATTATTAAAAAAATGAACAAACTATGAAATAACACAAGTAGATGTATGGGAATTACGTAATAAAAATATAATAGTAAACAAATATAAACTATATTACATTTGAGTTTCTTTCACTGCTCGCTCTAGACATTCTCTCAACCAACTTTATCAGGTGCATTCTGGGATGATTTTAAAGGAGTACCCATGTTGGACACTTTTTGGCTACTTTTCATAAACTATCTGGGTCCAACTTGCAACTGATACAAAAAATAATTAAATAATGTAGTAGTAAGGAATTTATATGGACACATAAAATATATTTGTCTACAAAACTTGCTTCAAGCATTGAAGCACATTCATTTATATAAAAAATTCAGTCGAGTAAGTCCAAACTTTTTTCTGGTAGTGTAAGCATTTTAGTTTTCTTTTTTATGTTAGAACTGGGATGTAAACCAACAGCATAA
>NW_015613749.1:0-813 GCF_001515605.1 Sinocyclocheilus anshuiensis
AAAAAAATTCCAAAGGTTTCAATCCCCAAGGACCAAAATCTATGTCCACGTCACCGATCACACATTTTACCGTCTCAAACTGTGACCCCCAGGTTGTAAATGTCTGTGTGTCTCAAAATCAGACTTCACAACTTACACACACGCACTGATAACGAGTGCACAGGAAACTCTGTTGATTGAGAGGGTGCCTTCAAAGTGTGTGTGTGTGTGTGTGTGTGTATGTATGAGAATGACAGAGAGATAGAAAGAGAAGCAGATTAGGCATCAACGATGAGGTAAGTAGCAGCCAAAAAACAGGAACAAGGAACAAAAGTTTTTTGAACATAACATGTGCAACATTGTGGACTATAAAGAAATGACGTCAATGTTTCGAGGCCTTTCCAGTATAGTGAACTAGTTTCTATTAAGTCAATTTTAGATGCCTGCCATACTACTATTTAAAAATGACCATACTTGTATTATGGAGTCAGATACAAGCACATGAGTTATACTGTGTTGTAGTGCAACTGTTTGTTCGGGATTCATTTTCTCACGAGGACAGGTTTCAGGGAAGAATAAAGCATCCTGGTGCAGTCGTAATCTCTGTTGCGAGTGTGATAAGACAAACAGAACTATTTTACTAGTTCACAAGCTTTCCAAGCGGCATTCCACAAAGCCAAAAGTGTAAACACCTAGTCATGTGCAAAGTTGTCACCGTATAAGATATACCGTATCGAATATATTATGACAGATAGGTAAAAGTGATAGACCACCCAAAAAGGAAGATTGTGTCATCATTTACTCACCCTCAAATTGTTCCAAACCTGTATGAGT
>NW_015613750.1:0-789 GCF_001515605.1 Sinocyclocheilus anshuiensis
ACACACACACACACACACACACACACACACACAGAGAGAGAGACTGCCTTTCACTCGGTTATATACAGTTGTTCTTTCATTTGTCAGAATAACATACTATAAGACTGGCATTTGCTGCAACAACAAACCTATTGTAATTTGTATAATTATTATACTAAAACTCAACAAGGATATCAATAAATGGGATGTTTTTTGTTTTGTTTTTTGCAATTTGAGTCTCATTCTATAAATTGACCTCTTATCTTCAAACATCTATATACACTAGTAATTTGTGAAACATTTTTTCATTTGAAATGATTTTATGCAGATAGATCTTCAGATAGACAGACCTTCAACGGGCTTGTGATTATTTTTAATGTAATATTAAAATGCTAATTTGTCTCAGTGTAATATTCTGAGACAGCTACAAGCTAACTCTTTGTAGGCTGATCGTTTCAACCAATGGTGTAAATTTGGGGGCGGGACTATCTGTTGACCAATTGAAGATTGTGGGAGTGTTTTGGGAAATCTGTTTGATTTACAAAATAGAAAAAAAAAAGCACACACTTCACCTTTAAGGAAACAAATTAGATTCTGAACACTCTGTCAAATCAAAATTTGACTTTTGTGGAATTTAGTCCATGTGTGTTAGCACTGATCTGTATGTTAGTGTACTACTAAAAGTAGACAAGATGAATGTTTAACAGATACAGTATACACATTTAAATGACTATCTTTTGGAAAATTAGACAAAATCTTGATTCTTATTCACACTGATGTTTTCAAAAATTATGTCCAATTAAATGCTCT
>NW_015613751.1:0-812 GCF_001515605.1 Sinocyclocheilus anshuiensis
AAACCCCAGCAGGGCTCAAGAAAACACATTCCAGGAGTTAATGACCAAAATGAGGGTAAAATATTGCATATTTACCACACACTGGCATGCAGAGTGAGAGAGGGAGTGAGGGAGTGAAAAAAGAAAAGAGACCGACAGAAGGAGGGAGAGAGAAAGCGATCAGGTTTATAAATCTGTGTGAGAGCAAGACAATAGCTCACTAGAGAGCTGACAAACGCAAGAAGACATTCTTAAGACATTAAAGGGCAACAGAGCAGCAGTGTGTGTGTGTGTGTGTGAGGCTAAGCTTTCTTTCTCACGGCTCCCTGAAGAGGGTTTCTGCTGCTTAGGTTGAGCTCTGCGCTCTCATGAACACACACACACACACTCAGGCAGTGTGTGTAGTTGACAGTCCCACCCTCACACAGCCAGACTCCATCATCTCATGAGGACCAGAAACTGATGACAGAAAGATGGAAAGAGAGACAGACAGATAGTCAGACAAAAGTGACAGAGCGAGCAAGAGTCTGAGGTCAGTAAGACTTGATTTAAAATAAATTAATACTTTTATTAAACAAGGATGCATTAAATTGATCAAAAGTGACAAAAATTATAATGTTACAAAATAGTTCGATTTCAAAGCCTTTGAACTTCCTATCCATCAAAGAATCCCGGACAAAAATGTAAGCAGCACAATTGTTTCTAACATTGATAATATATTAATAAGAAATGTTTCTTGGGCAGCAAATCAGCATATTATTATGATTCTGAAGGGTTATGTGACACTTAAGACTGGAGTAATGATGCTGAAAATTCAGCTCTGCCATCACAGG
>NW_015613752.1:0-813 GCF_001515605.1 Sinocyclocheilus anshuiensis
ACACACACACACACACACACACAACTTTACACAAGGACTCATTGATGGCTTTATTAAAACCAGGCCTGTAGAACATGAAATAGTTGCACCCTCAGTCGACACTCTCACAGCACTTTCAATTTTGTCTGTGTTTGTTCACTGCACTGATAAGTAGCTTCATGCAGACGCCCTGCCCTCAAATCTCCACAGAAAGCTCTGCAGATCTCCTCAGAACTGGAACACCTGTCATTCACCAAGCTCTACACATCCCCAGCCCCACTGTCGATGACTCTCTTGTTCTCTTTGACAAAATCCCATTAAACTGTCACTTACGACTCCAACTGAGCTTCAGTTATACTGTATGTTTTCCTTCCTAAAAACTCTTGTCTCTTAGGTGTAGAGCCAGGGAGTTCACATCCTCTTATGCCTTTTCCCTTGAGCCAGTAGCTCTCTAGCCCCATTCACACCAGTAGGTCACTGGTCCATGTTGACATGTGAGAAGAACTTCCTTGAGAGAAAAAGGTTGTATCTAAATTGCACCAGTGCACAATCCATGCCAGTTATGCTCCTGAAGTCACCAACTCTCACTGAAAATGAATGAGTTCAGGTTGCTCAAGTTGCTGTAGGTGTGAACGAGACTTCAGGAACACAAGCCGTCTTGTCCCAGAAGAGATGAATAGAATCAGTGCCAGTGAGATGTATTATAAAAGCATGATGTTCTGTAAGTGTTCAGTTCAGTGATGATCTGGCTGGTCTTTAGTAATGTCATTTGCCGAAGATAAAAGTATTCCCTGAAACTCACTTTGTGTTGGAAGCTAGAGCCAAAAATCACAA
>NW_015613753.1:0-812 GCF_001515605.1 Sinocyclocheilus anshuiensis
GTAGGGCGTGTAGCAGCTGTCTGCTCTCTGCTAACTGCTGCAGGAGTAAAGTCACCTCGTGCTGCAGTCTGAACACAGATCACCAATTACACAGCCCTCATTCATGTGTCACACTTATCAGTAAGAAACAGATCACAATGAGCAGAAACAAACGGAGCTGCTCTTTCTAAGTGTTCACATGGTTTCTCTGACCTGTTGTTGTGCTCCTGACTGTTTTGTCTGTCCTGTCGCAGTTGTTGGATTTGTTGGCTTTGTTCACAGTTGTGTGTCTGCAGCCTCCTCAACTCCTCCTTCCATTGTTCTGCCTCTAACTCCGCCTGCTGCAGACGGACACGCTCAGAAAGCACCGCCTCCCGGAGCTGCTCTGCCTCTTCACTGCAGTCTGCATCACACAAATGTCAAATTATTAACTCTCCAGAGTCCTACAGACAGTGATGCTCATTCTGCAAATTCACAAGACTGTAATATGATTCATGTGAATTAATGAGTGTTTTGCTGAAATACATATCTACTTTTAGCAGAGACATAAAATGCATGTGATCTGTAGCACTTATGTTTGGCAATGTTGTCCACAAATTATATCTACGTGGTCTGTAGATTGCTGTGACCACGCAGTGATGCTCTCCATCAGCTACAGTATTATAGGTTGTCTAGTCGTGTTTCCCAACCCTGTTCCTGGAGGCACAACAACAGTATGCATTTATCGCTTATCTGAGCCATTCATCTGTTTGTGTTTGTCTGTGTGTGTGTGCCTGTGTGTGTGTGTTTGTGTGTGTGTGTGTGTGTGTGTGTACCTCTGCTGGCTTGTAACC
>NW_015613754.1:0-813 GCF_001515605.1 Sinocyclocheilus anshuiensis
AAAAAGAGGAGAAAAATAAACTGTCCTACTTGACACAACAGTCCTTATGACTTTAATTAATATCCAGTTGAGTATTTAAGAAGCACTTTTTTTTCTTTAGCATTGCAGCTACTCTCCATGATACAAAAAAAAAAAACTCTAAATAAATATTTACAGCTCTTGTCTTTACTTTGACATCATATATTCCATGAGTCTCCTGGAAAGCATTTCCTATCTAACTCCAATGAGTGATCCATAATCTCCCATAAATCTGTCACTGTCATTGCAGCAGTCATAACACTTTTTCAATTTTCGTGCAACACAGAAAGGTCGAAAAGAAAACATATATTTTATATATCTTATATTATTTATCAGATTACTATATAGCAATGCATGTTTGAAAAATATTTGCTGTAATCAGTAATACAGTAAATATAAATAATATCTTAACGTATTTAAAACAACATGATACATTTATTTCATGATCTTGTACAAATTTGCTTATAGAACATTTATTGAATGAAAGGTTTCAAAGGAAATGTCCTTGTATGAAAATGCAAATGACTAACCTTGGGCACATGGTCACTTATTTAGAATCAGGGTTATTATTGTTAACTAAAACAAAAAGCTTTTTTTTTTGTTATTTGAAATTAACAACCCAGGCTCATTGGAAATACGTGCTTGTGGCGATGTTTCTGCAACACTGTTTTTACGTACCTTAATGCATGTTTTGCTGTAGTTTCAAAGATAAATGTCCAGTGAGTGGCGCTAAAACACATGTTCAATACGTGACTGTGACCACGTTTTTATTAGATTGGTACAGGCACGTATTAC
>NW_015613755.1:0-813 GCF_001515605.1 Sinocyclocheilus anshuiensis
AGAAAATTATAATTATTAATAATCTAAACACAGATGTGACACATCAGTGTTATAAAATAATGGCAACACTTTCAATAAGATCTCTTGTTAACATTAATGCATTATCTAACAGAAGCTATGAAAGAGACATTTATTTTTCTACAGAATTTATTAATAGTTCAAAGTGCGTTAACTAAATTACATCCATTTTTTTTACAGCATTAACAGATACAATTTTACAATTTAATAGTAAATGTTGAAATGAACATTAACAAACATTCTGCAGCATTTATCAAGTATTGCTGATTGTTAGTTCATGTTAACTAATGCAGGCAACTTCATTTAACTAATAAGACCTTATTGTAAAATATTTTGTATTTTAACTACATTGTAACTCTTTTTAACCTTATTGCACAAATAAAGTGAGTCAGCTGCTGCTGGAATAACACACTGAATCTCAGGTTTGCTCTTTCTTTGCCTGGACCTTCAGGAACAGTGTCCTGTGGACATTAGAGACTAAAGTTGAAGTTTTGTGTGGATGTACACAGCAGCATGTTTGGAGGAAACGTCTGCTTGTATTTATTGTAAATGTGTCTATTGCTGCATGTCGAGGCGTCAAATGTAACCAAAGATTTTCCACAACAGAAACAATGTCTTTGTTTGGTGAAAACACGCGCTTGCATCCCAACATCAAACCGTGATCGCTTCATCTGTCGTCAGCTCACAGGGTTTGAAGAGTTAATCTGAGAAACTCAAGGCTTTAAGGGATGCACCGATAGGATTTTTTGTGGCCGATACCGATTTTAACAAACACTTATTGGCCGATACCGATAT
>NW_015613756.1:0-813 GCF_001515605.1 Sinocyclocheilus anshuiensis
ATTTTCTTGCAGCTCGAGAGATATATGGAAGGCTTTTCTGCAGTTCCTCACAGTGACTGCTTAAATGAGCTTCCTGCTGTTGCACTATTTTAAGTGTTATGTCTTACTTTAAATGAGAGCTGCTTCTGTGAGACACCAGCTCTGGGGACGCATTTGATTAAAAGCAAGCAGAATCCGCTGAGTCACAGACCAGACCAGACGCTGAGGGTTTTATATACAGTATACAAGGCACTTTCCATGAATAGGGTACAGACTGGTGTCACATTACATTACAGTCACAAATCCAGTGATTTTGCGGTAAGATTTTTATGAACTATTGATATATGAACTACATACATAATTGACTATATAACATAAAATTAACCTAACATGAAAAGCAAATAGTTTTAAACACATCAAATGTCTGAATTTCCAAGAATGACAAACAAGAAATAACAGAATTTTGACTATTTCTAAAGACTGGCAGGAAGACAAGTTAATAATCTCAATTTAATTTTCTAATTATTATTATTATTATTATTATTTTTTTTTAACAATTATTGTTGTGTTGAGCATTAATCAAGTTTCAACCTCGAAATATGATTACATTTTCTTTTTTTATTTATTTTAATTGTTTAATTAGAATGGTTATTTAATGTTTATTGCTACAATAAATGAATAAATAAACTATGCCATGTTCCAAGTTTTGGTAAGGGCTGCAAGAACTCCAAACCTCATACAAAATGAATGGAAAGGAAAATAGATCATGCAATATTTAGTTTGAATTCCTGAGCTTGTCGATCAACATTTTCTGAAGGTTAAACACCTTTCATT
>NW_015613757.1:0-813 GCF_001515605.1 Sinocyclocheilus anshuiensis
CCTTTTTTTTTTTTTTTTTTTTTTTGGGTAGCCCTAAATTGTATTTCTCACAGAACTGTGAGCACAAACGGCAGGGTGTCCTTGCGCAAAGCCTTGCTATTATGACTCGTTCGTGCCACTTTCATGGGATTGTTCCTGTTTCCGTTTCCGTTCTGCCCGCCCGCTTTTCTCACCGAAAATGAATTGCTACCTAGCTGGCAACTTTTTCGGAACAGCTCCCAGCACTGTACTTCATCACCCCCTCTCACTTCTGCTGCTATCTGTCTGTCTGCCCATGGAAAAAAAAAATGACCTACTGGATACCGCATTACCGTCATTCAGTCTTGGTAAAGCCAATCAAATCACTGAATTATGCACCCATGTTTTCGTGTGTATATAGAGTAATAGTAGTTTTTGTCATTACTACTAAATCATTTTTTAATTATTTAAGTTACAAAAAACATTAAAACAGTTAATTTATAATTAGTAGAAGTAGTAGTACTATTGTTGTTGTTGTTATTACTTTGTTAATTTATAATTGTACGTTTTCACTGTGTATAGAATTCCAAATTTTTAGTTGATATTTTATCCTTTCCAATATAAAATGCAACTCTAGTTTGAATTATTTACGTTGCAGGCAGCTTTGCTTTGCGGCATGGTGCTAATGGGCTAAGCCTCCGATGTTATTTAAGTTTAGCGACGCCCCTGCTAATGAGACCACTTTGGTATGTGTTTACATGTGCTTGCATGTGTGCGTGAATGAGTCTAAGTGCGTTTATTTATGTGTCTGTTTGTGTTGGAGGGTGGCACCAGGTTGATTTAAATAATGCGTTG
>NW_015613758.1:0-813 GCF_001515605.1 Sinocyclocheilus anshuiensis
CATATTTAATAATAATTTCTTGAACTACAGGCACTTTTATGTTCCCTTTTTTAATTTCAAGAAAAAAAATCATTTATTCTTTTAATACATTTAATTTATTTATTCATTTATTTTTACTTCATTTCAAAGAACTGAAAATCCATAATAAATATTATTTTCTTTTACATTTTTACCTATTACATATTTAATGTATTAGAACGTCACAAACTACAACTGTCCAAATACATTTTTTACTTTCTGTATTTATTTTCTAAAATCCCACAGGGCCAAAGGTAGCCAATAGCTGAAACGTCCAATTCATACAGTATTTAAATAAATAAATGTACTTAAATATTACACTAACATATTTATTGCATATCTAAATAAAAATGTATATTAATATTCATTATAATTAATTAATCAATTAATTACATTGCTCTCATCAACAATAAAATGCTATTAAAATATTACTTGCTGCAAGAATTGTTGCAATATTATTATTTCTTGTTACGGTCAACAACAATAATAATATTATTACTACAGTATTACTTTATATCTGGTAATAGTTCTTCAGTCTAACTGTACAGTGTTTACAGTTGATGTATTAATATAGAAGTAAACTGACATGCGGCTACAGCTGTGTGTACTTCAGCTCTTTTACAACGGCTTCCAGCATGATTCGACCAATCAGATTTGAGAACAGGATCTATCTGTTGTGTACTAGTCATTTCTGGCCCTAATTCTGCTTGTACTCATAGCTGTGAAAGCAGGGGTGTGGAATGCTGCGGGGTTCTCTTCTCACCTCCTACATTGTTCTTGTAGGTGTTGTAGATC
>NW_015613759.1:0-813 GCF_001515605.1 Sinocyclocheilus anshuiensis
GTTTACTGTTTTGAGAATACGAGGCATAGTTTCAAGAAATGTGTTGAAGCAATCGAGAAAACCTGTAATTGCGACATTTGGTATTACTGCGAATGCTGTTTCATACTGCAAATCAGTTCTGCTCTGTGTTTGTTGGCAAAATCATAGAGCCTGTTGTCACTTGATTATTTGAGTTGATAATTAAAATACTTAAATGTGTACTATTTTGATGAAAAAAAGAGCAAAAAAGCACATTAATGAGAGAGTGCAAAATAATCCATCTTCCAAACTGTTTTTACTTTACCTAGAAACACTTTCATAAACCAATGAATATATATATATATATTCAGGGCAATTGCATACATACGTAATTAATTCGTCCGTACGTGTTACGTCATATCCGTAAACGGAGAGAAGTAGCTCCTACTTTGGGGTATGCATGGTGTATGAGTTATATGTAGCTGAAAGTTAATTTTCACAAAAAAAAGTGAGAAATATTGACCATGGACTAGTGATGAGAGAAATTAGCCTTTTCAAAACTTTGAATCAATTGCTTCGCAATTAACATAACATTTCAAAACAGTTATGACGTCAAGAAGCCTGAAATCACGTAACTCTGGCAGATTGATACGCGCTGCGAATCATTGGCTCGAAACAAATGTTTTGCAAATGTTTCGAAAGTCTACAAGTCTTGAGTCTTGTAGACTATGAGTCTACAAGCAAAAAGAGAAATACGACAAGAGTCTGTAATAAAACCCGAATCAACATGGGCTCGGCTTTTCAGAGGTGATTAATTGGGGAAGTCGTGGCCTAATGGTTAGAGAGTCGGACTCG
>NW_015613760.1:0-813 GCF_001515605.1 Sinocyclocheilus anshuiensis
AGAGATACAGCCTCAGATGCAGTTTGGCATCATGCCATCAAATTTAATGTGGTAAACGAAAACCAATTTCTCCTATAAACATTGGTTTCTGTGTTCTTGGCATAATCCAAAGAATCTATCAAGGCCACTCTCATGATAATAGGCAAAACTAATCAAAAACTATAAGCATTTTTTTTTTTTTCGTTATAACTTTTGACCACAAGGTGGCACTGCCCCAAAACCTTTTGAGTAACTTCAGGGCATTGTGCCGTGGACACATACCCAGTTTTGAGATGATACACCAATATGTTCATAAAATATAGCATTTTACTTCAAAATTCAAAATGGCCGACATGGGAAAGTTTGGTATCCTTTGACTCTGTATGTCGCACAGAATCTAAAGATATCAGTATTGTGTCCATTCTCCATTCTCCATTCTCAAAATCCATTCTCAGACGAGAATGCCTGTCTTCAGCATGATCTTACATTTTATCCCATATAAATTCTCACATGTATTTGGTTGTGAAAGATTGTTTGTAGACAAGGCAGTGCGAGAAGAGCAGTGATCTGACGACTTTAAAAATCGTGCAGTGTGTGCCCGGCTTAAAGCATTGCAGAGACATAGCTTTATGTCCACGGCGAGCTCTTCCACAAATTAGTTCGAAAGTTATTCGGAAACGGTTTTACTTATCAACTTGATTTCCATGTTTGTTTGTTTTTAGGTGACGTGAACGGAAGATGATATGGTTCGATTTTCAAATGGGAAATGGAAAAGGAAAATGATGGGAATTATAATCATCCTGAGCCAAGCACAAACGTGACTGCTAATTTAGA
>NW_015613761.1:0-813 GCF_001515605.1 Sinocyclocheilus anshuiensis
TCGCAACCCGCCATAAAACCAAAAGAAGAAGAAGAAGAAGAAGTAATAACAACAACAACTGTATATTATAGCGCATGCGCAGTCCGTCAGGCGGATCCTCCGGTCATGGAGGATGTTGATGTGCAAACCAGCTGAAAACTTTCCTCACTCTATCACTAAACCTGCTGCATTAATCAACCTCTGGTAATTTACTGCTGTTGAACTGTTATTGGCTGATGTCGCAATGGTGTTTTAGTTTGATGTTTTGGGGGTTTTGTAGGTTTGTGAGCTCGATGGCTGCTTTTGTTTATTTCCTGTTGCTTGCATCTGAATTCAGATCATCATCTGTTATCATTGATATTACAGTTATCACACGATTTACTAAATGCTTGTGCTTCTAGATCATTCAAACACTTATTTAACAGTATTTGTTGCTGTTCTGTGATATTTGGATGATCATCGCAGCTTTAGCTGTGATTGCTAACTGTTTGTGTCAGTCTAGCAATGAATGTGAATTAGCTGAGCTTCTTATGTGAACTGCTTCATTTAGCGCCAATCTCAAATAGTTTTATGTGTAAGATAACAGGGATGAGAAGACCTATTAAAATCAAATCAAAAAGATTTAATGCTTGCTAATAAAAAATTAGGATTGATAATGTCATATACACATTATTAAGGCGAGAAGTATGTGCATAAAAAGAGTCATTTCAAGCGTTTGTATTAAAATTATTTATTACGAATGCTTTTTTTGTCATTCAGAATACCTGGAGTGTTTTGTCTTTCCAGTTTCACAGGTTGCCAGATCCTCTGCCATGAAATCCTCCTGATTAATTG
>NW_015613762.1:0-813 GCF_001515605.1 Sinocyclocheilus anshuiensis
ATATCCGGAGAGGAAAAAGGAACTGACGGCTTTCAGTGACCTTCCTGCCAGGGCCACATCACCTGCTCACACACAGCCTCACACAGACACAAACGCTCTACAGCCCGAGACAAGCATCCGCAGCGGCTCCAAACACTATTGCATTCATTATCATTGCATTTATCTACAAAATATCAAACCAAGTCTGTGCTCAAATGGTACTCAAGCTTTTCTCAGAAAATATTTTACTTTTATGAGCCATTTTTGCCGTTACTTTTAGTTGATTTTAGTGGATGTATGAAGTCCGTTCCCTCACGTTCATGCAGGTGTCCTAACAGAGGAACCACAGGTGTAGTTACATTACGGTTTGACAACTACAAAAGTGTCCATAGCATTAATACGATGAAACCGCACAAGACGTGTCTCATATAAACACACACAAACGTCCGCATTTACAAACGCATGCTGCAGCTAACACAAACCCACGAAACTACATCACACTCATAAATTACACCAACTCACACGTTTTCAGTTTCACACACATAGGCTACAATGCAAGATCTGAACTTCCTCAGACATCACACACACACACACACATTTGTTACACAGGCGTTCACACAAAAACCGTGTGAAAATGCAAAATTGCATGTTAGCGGTTAGACAGAATATCATCACTACCGGTTTATTTCAAACCCACATCCATCTACTGTGTAGAAAGATGCATACAAATGATATGATGTTATTTATATTAAGAAAATCACTCATACTCATTGGGATTTCAACTTTTTAACTTCGAGTTCTGCACTTTTTGTACAATAGACATGAAAAAAAAAA
>NW_015613763.1:0-813 GCF_001515605.1 Sinocyclocheilus anshuiensis
AGTGATGGGTGATGAACAAATTTGGTCCACAGAAGTGGTTGCCTTTAAAACAATTTTAGTCTAAAGTATAAGACCCGTTTGTCACACTAATGTCCTACCCAAACTAGACCAAACAAGACTGTTTCACTGATGGATTGATACAAACCTGTTAACCACCGACTCCCAGAAGTTGCAGAGCAACCAGTCACTGACATACAGTAAGAACTGGTGGATTTCAGCATCTTTAGATAACTTAATGTACCGCTGGTAAGTGAGCTGAAGTTGAAATAGTTTCATATGGAATCTGTACCTACCTGTAAATAATCCACCGAAGACCCTAAAGGGATATGATATAAAAAAAAATATGAAATTGGAGGAAAAGTTGCATTTCAATGCTTGTGTATTCTCTCACAAATGTTTTGCATGCCCCCAAAGAAATTTTGCATTCCCTCACAAAACTCCATGTAAAATTTCAAGGAAATGCAAAAGTTTTGTTGAGTGACCTTGAAGTTTAACAGGGGAACCAAAAAGCATTGAAACACAATTTTCCCTCTAATCTCATATCTTATCCATCTCCATGCCACTTTAGTAAATTGGTGGGCAAATCTGGGCCTACAGAGTTTAGCTCCAACCCTAACCAAACACCTGAAAAACCTAACCAAAGTGTTTACTCTAAATGTATAGGCAGGTGTATTTGATTAGGGTTGGGGCTAAACTCTGCAGGACAGTGGCCTTTGAAGGTCTGAGGGTCTTGCTTTAGGGAAGGGGTCTCCAAACTCGGCCCTGGAAGGCTGGTGTCCTGCAGAGTTTAGCTCCAACCCTAATTAAACACAC
>NW_015613764.1:0-813 GCF_001515605.1 Sinocyclocheilus anshuiensis
TTATCCTCTGGACAAACTTCACTCAAGAGCTTCAAAACTTCAGAAAGACATCAGCATGGATCTAATGTTAGAAACCTAATCAGTGGTTGAGAGTTTATATACAGCTGAGATGAAATGCAGTGATCTTCTGGAAGACTCTCCTGCTGTGGCTTTTGCTGCATTTCATGATAAAATTCTGCAAATGAAGCAAAACTGTTACAAGTACAAGTTGAGACTGGTGAAGAAACTCGGCTCTCTGCTGCCAAACATCCGTGGAGACATGATGAAGGAAACAGCACTGAATGATCTTCTACAAGAACATGAAGAATCTCCATTCAATGAAAGTGACCTCACAGAATGGCTGAAAGAGAGAGAAAGTGAGTCTGAGATCATTAAGACAGTCCTCAGACAGCTGAAGGATTACGGTGCACAGGTGGAAGTCAACATAGATGCCATCATGATGGATCTGGAGGTTGGAAATCTGGTCAGTTACACGTTCACATCTCTGAACTGGTCAGACACGATCCTTCATAAACAAAAGATCTATCTGAGTTCTTCAACAAAAGGAGAAAATGTAGAGATAAGCCCTGATATCAAGCAAAAGTCTTGGCTCACTGCCAATATCCAAAAGACCATGAGGAGAAACCTGGAGATATTTAAGAACCTGATGAATTCAAAGGACCGTAAACCAGCCGAGTTTATTGTGTCCTGAAAAGAAATGGTGAATAATCCTGGCTCCTGTATTCTGCATCCATTCTGCTGTATGAAAGTGAATGTGAAGAAGCTGTGTGCTTCACTCCTCCGTCCAAACCAGTCTGTCCGGTCACTGAAGAG
>NW_015613765.1:0-813 GCF_001515605.1 Sinocyclocheilus anshuiensis
TCTGTCATTTATGGTCCAGGAGCTGGAACATACGGCTGAGAGCTCCACAGTGAAGGTTGCTTCTTCACCTACATGTGCACTGCAGTTCACCAGGCCTGTCTTCACTGACGCTGTGGGCTCTGATCAAATACATTTCAATATATTTAATGGAATTCACTGATTTATATTAGTTTATATTACAGTTTATATTAGTTTAAATATGAAGACCATCCACAACAAAAAAACAACAATGTCTTTCTCACCAAGGTAAAACGTTCCAGGAACCTCCAAATAGGCACTCTGACCAAAATCATTGACTGCTGAGATGCGGAACTGATAGCTTGCCTCTTCTGGAATTTCACTGATGGTGTATTCAGTGCTAAACACAGCTGTACAAGTGACTTTAACCCAGGTTTGGGCTCCCACCTTCCTGCGCTCCACAATATAGCCGGTGATGGGCACAGGCCGTTCACTGTCTGGTGGAGACCAGCAGAGTGTGATCGATGAATCTGTCTTGTTCCGCACCACTGGCTCAGCTGGGGGATCTGGGGGATGTTTCCTTGGTGCTGAGATCAAAGTTTATAATATTGTTAATCAGGTTAAAGAAATGAAATCTCTCTAAATGTCAAAAGCAATTGTGTTGACTGTTGAAACATCATCAAAGAAATGCACAAGTACAGTCACCACAAAGTAGCTGCGGTGTCATTCGATTTGGTACATACAGTATGACATTTGCAAATTGTAAGAACATAGGAAACCCCTTGTAAAATCTTGTGGAAAAGTTGTGGTCTGATTTACAAATGCATTCACCTGTGACAGAGAAGCGGGTGGATG
>NW_015613766.1:0-813 GCF_001515605.1 Sinocyclocheilus anshuiensis
CTCAGAGAAATTCACTCAAATATAATGTCCTCTACAGAGGACAAACGTCTATGCCTGGGACCCAGGAGGAAATAAACATGCTAGATTTACGACGTTAATTGTTGCGGAAATGCGTCATCGCAGTGCCTGAAAGAGGTCCATTGCTGACTTTGGCAAAAATCTGAAGTCCTAACGTTACCTGTGGAATCCCAACTCCGACTTCATCCTCCACCCGACGCTGAATGTTATCGAGCTGGTCTTTAAGCAGAGACAGGTCTTTCAGCTGCCTGAATGGATCCTGTTCAAGAAAGACAAATACTGAGAAGCCAACAACAAACCAACCCCATCATAGCTGTGGCTGACGGGACTGTCAGCAGTATGAGTCATCGCGGGCGTGCCAGCAGAAATGGCCTTTCAATTCGGCGCCATCTATCAAACGTGTTTCTGTAAAGTATTGTTAAAGGACATTTAAGGATACGATAAAGCACAGGTTTTTAACATAACAGACAGATATTTGACATAAAATACATGGAACTGACTGATGTCTGTTGAACTTGCACCAATGTGACCACCTAAAACAGTACGAAACATCATATTTTGTTTTCTTTCCGTGATCTCGCTGTCCAAAAATGCTATGCAAAATAGCTAAACCGTAATCGAGAACAGTATCAAAATTACTTCTTCTTCTTTTCTTTTTAATGGCGGTTGGCAAACCCACTTAAGTATCAAAATTACAGAACAGAAAGTGACTTATGAAACAACGTCTAGGTAAGTTCGGCGGCACACCAACTTTCTTCTTCTTCTTCTTTTGTGTTTAATGGCGGTTGGCAAACC
>NW_015613767.1:0-813 GCF_001515605.1 Sinocyclocheilus anshuiensis
AGACACCATAAAAACAATAGAAGAAAGCAGCTCTCATGTAGCGTCTAGCTTGGGAAGCAACTCAAATCTCAGGTTAGACTTTGAAGGTCACAGAAAAATCGTTTTTTTCAAAAACATCAAATTTTTGCTCTGCATTATCAGCTGTTAAGTTGCCTTGAACAGTGTGCTAAAAAAAACTTGATCACATGACTTTCTGTGTATCTGCATTGAGTCTCAAAGTAAACCACAGCTACTCTCTTTTGTACTGAATGGGACATTGATGTTTTGGCACGATCTGAGATTAGTTTCTTCTTGCTGGCTTAGTGTTTTAATTCTGAGAAATGCTCAGAGAGCAGCACAACAGGCATAGTGTACAGGCCAGAGCAGATTTTTTCACAAGCAAAATCAGACACACCCAAATTTTAATTGTAATATTTTACAAGTAATACTTGCATCACTCAAGTTTGCCTGAATCTTCACTTTTCCCAAACTCTAAATGTAGTTCTTCCCAAATTTATTTTTTATGCAATGCAAGACAATTGCATAAACATGCACCCAGATAAAATAATCGCTCTGGTTTCAGTTGTGACTCAACCACCAGTCATAATCTTGGGTTTTGCGTAGACCATAATGAAAAAAAGTCCATTGCCCTGGCAACGTAAGCCACAGGATGCGGCCTCTGCCAGGGTGTTTCGTGTGGCAGGCACACAGTCGCACGCTTAGCATCGCGTGTGTCATGTGCAGTGTACATCCAAAAACGTTTGTTTCATATTTTATGGTAACAGTAATTTTACATACAGGTGCATCTCAATAAATTAGAATGTCGTGGAAAAG
>NW_015613768.1:0-813 GCF_001515605.1 Sinocyclocheilus anshuiensis
TTTCCATGACATTCTAATTTATTGAGATGCACCTGTATATGACTATATTTTTGTATAAAAGTATTAAAAAAAAAACTTTTTATACATCTATTTTTAAAAAGTAGACTTATTTATCTTCTTTGGACATCTGTTAACATTGAATTATTGGTGCATTCTCGGTGTCATTTCTGAAAGGAACTTGCACAAAATATTGCGTAGGAGTATGTGGGTGTTTTTATTTAGTTTTTCTCCTCTATCTGTCTTTTCCTCCTCAGCTCTCCTCTGCACTCGTTCTCATTCCGACATTATCAGCCTCAACAAATTTGACTGGCTGGATAGGTTATTTCAACATATATCATATCATATCATAAACATGTCAGTAGTTGATCTTCAGTGCCACGGCCTTCAAAACACATTTTGTATTTCAGATGACTTTTTTTGTTATAAGCAGACGTCAGATCCTATCATCTGAATTTCATATACAGTGGCCCTAAAACATATTTATGAACTTAAACATTTAAAATGTCTGAATGGCATTGCATTCGATAAGATATCAAACTATTAAGTATATATTTATTATAGTTTTTTCTCTTTTATGTAATTTGTGAATGCTGATAAATGGGTCAGTGCACAAAGACAAAGAAGCAGTGTCCAACATGACTGAAAAATAAAGCACACTGAGTTCTGGTGTCTGTTTGCTTGTGTTATCCTATAGATATCTCAACTGAATGAAGTGTAATTACATCTGTTGGATTTGGTGAAATAAGTCTTTTTACTTTTACAGGGGAAGGTTCATTTAGAGATGAAGCTGAATGAACTGATCACAGAGAATGG
>NW_015613769.1:0-813 GCF_001515605.1 Sinocyclocheilus anshuiensis
GAGGGAACATTTCATTTAAAAGTCCGTAAAAGTGATTTTGTGCTTTTGGGAAGAAGAATACTGTAGATTTGGAACAGAGCACATAAATATCGCTGTAATGGCTACTCATTGTGTTCCTCTCTAATCAAACACAATTAGTGCTAATAGCCTGGAACACAGCTGCAAACACTCACAACAGCTTCTTTGGGATGAGCAGTATTGGGTAGCAGGTGCGAGCAGGCCCACAGCACACAGAAGACCCCAGAGGAAAGAAAGGGGCCGTCTAGTCACTACATATGTGCAATGAGAGTGTTTCAAAGATGTCTAGAGAGACAATGGTTGTCTAAAGCATTTGGCAAAGCTCATCCATTTAATTAATACAGTGTGTGTGCTGTGGTTAATGCTCAGGTAATGAATCATCAAGCCTGCTGCGGGATTTTTTGTGTCTAAACGTCTGCTCATTAAAGGAAGTTCATCCATAAATGAAAATTGTGTCGATGTTTACTGACCTTTATGTTGTTCCAAATCCAAATGCTGTTTTGTTCTTATCAAAAGGAGAATTTGAATGAACCTTTGTGATGTAGCTCTGTCATATGAAAATATTTAAAGACCAAAAATGTCAATCTTCAAAATAAAAAAAATAAAATAAAAATAAATAAATAAATACATAAAGCATAGTAATAGTCGTATGCAGTATATTCCAAGTCTGAAGTCATACAATAGCTTTGTGTGTGACTTTTTTTTTTCTTTAAGTTCTCATTCACTGATGATTTTTCTTTCCTCCACAGAAGCTCTGCAGCCTTTAAAAGCTCTTTAGATAAAAAAACAAAAAAC
>NW_015613770.1:0-813 GCF_001515605.1 Sinocyclocheilus anshuiensis
ATCTGTTCTGATGAAGAAACAAACTCATCTACATCTTGGATGTCCCAAGGTTGAGTAAAATTTCAGCAAATTTTAATTTTTGTGTTAACTATTCCTTTAATTAGTAACCAAAAATTGTTTGACATTATGCAGTAGATAAACAACCACCATTTCTGTCATTTTCACCAGAATAACCAGTTATGACATTCTGATTAAACATGCATGAATCCTTCATTCATGCACGCATGAATCCTTCACAATAGCATCTATAATATGGATTTTGAAACTAAATAAAGTACAGCATGCCGACTTTAAAATGTAGTTTATTAAAGATAAATCAAAATATGTTTGGTAAGACAACGGAGTCTGGAATAAAAAAAAAAAATCTAAATTTAGCAGTCATGCCTCACAGCACACTAGTAGACAGTTTTGCACCTGATATTGTTTTACAGTAAGATAATGTGTTAAATATTGGGGTCTAAATATCATTTCATTTATCGGGGATCAAAAACAGTATATTTTCTTTCCAATACTGAGGATTTGATTGTCTATAAGGGGTGGGTCTGGAATTAATTAAACTAATTTGACCCATAGTGTTGATGATGCATTATGTCTCTGCTATTGTTCTCAGTCATACTATTTAATCACAAGTCAAAGTCCAGGGCTTTCAGAGCAGTCCAGTCCATGCCCTCGCAGAGGTCACGCACACCAACGCATTATATAACAGTTTAATCAAAGTCAACAAGAAGCTGAGACTGTCAGCTCTCAGAAACTGAACTAATGGATCGGAACCAGTCCCACTACTCCTAAAACTAAAAAAAAAAAAAAAAAACC
>NW_015613771.1:0-814 GCF_001515605.1 Sinocyclocheilus anshuiensis
TTTTTTTTTTTTGCATCTATCATTGTTCCTGTGATGAATGAATTCAACACGACATTAATTCTTTTCCATAATACTCTGCATAATACTCTTTTTGATTAAATTTATTTTCTATTCTCTATCCCATGATTGTGCAGATATATACTCTCCAAAACTTTTACCCTCTCTGTTTCTCTCTGGTGGAATGAGCTGGCAGCCGACACCCAAACCGCTGAGACCATCACATCTTACAAGAAGCAAACACTTAACCACCCCACACTCTTAAACCAATGCAGCCACCAAAATACTGTATTTTCAACACAGGAAAACCCCTGTATATGAGCTTAACAATTTATGATACCATTGTTTTGATTAAATGTAACATTGACAAACAGTTTTGGCCATTTCGATATGTTGGTATGCCCTGAAAAAGCTATTTCACCACAGAGCTCAGGTTTCCTTTACTTTGCTGCTCAGGAAGCCACATCAATAAAATACGCTTCCTGTCAACACACTTTTTGTGTGCATTTTATATAACCATAAAGCAATAAAAATTAATAAAAGAATGTTTAATAAAACACTGAAGAAACATAAACTACTAGATTCTGCAGCTTAATTTGAAATGTTGTTCATATTTTTCTTACAGTAAAATCACTCAATCAAAATATCAAAATAGTGATAAATGGGATAGCCATGACTGGTTAATGACTGAAATGGCCTTAGTTATCACGGACTTCACCATGATCTTCATAGGCTTACATTCTCCACGCTGAGATCTATTACATGGCTGCTGGCAGTGTCAGCCTGGAAAAAGTTTTTTGTTACTTTAGACTCTGTA
>NW_015613772.1:0-814 GCF_001515605.1 Sinocyclocheilus anshuiensis
AAACAAGTAGGAAAGAGGAGAAATAAAAAGCGATACTTATCCTTTGTTGATACAACATGAAAATATACTTACTAAATATTTTAGTAATATAAAATATTATATATTTTTTTTAAATATCCTTACTAAATACTAAATATTTTATTATTATTTATTTACCGTTATAGTTATACTTTTTTTGAATATTTGTATATTAAACTTATAAAATATAATCTTTATTTCAGTTAACAAAAATGTTTTTAATAGTTTTAGTTGTAGCAAACAATAACATTCTTGCTCTACACTATAAGAAAAAATAGGGCCAACTGCACTGTGTTAATATGAAGCATTTTTTCACAGGAATTTTACCCGTATTTTCAATTACGCATTGCATTGTGTTGTGTTTTAGGGTTAAAGGAAATGTCAGTGAATTTAATAAATAATGTCCTGGCAGAAAATTACCAGTATCTTTTCCATTCTTCTACATTTTTTTCTTACAGTGTATTTTATATGCACATAAACTGGACAAGCTGTATAAAATACAAAAAAAAATAAAATAAAAAGCTTTTTTTTTTTTCAATAAAAAAAAGTTTAAACTACCCTGCCAAAAACAAATAAATAAATTACACAAACTAAGTTGTTGCTTTTTTTTTTTTCACTGAGCACATCACAATGCATTTTGGGATTGCAATGCTGTCCAGATATGCAGCTCACTAGGTTTTGGTACTTACAGGCCAAAGAGTTACAGAGTTAGAGAGAGAACGAGTAAGAAAGCGGACATAACGAAAATAATTAAACTGAACCAAAAAAACAGTAATTCAAGCGCACAACCGCTCTG
>NW_015613773.1:0-814 GCF_001515605.1 Sinocyclocheilus anshuiensis
ACACACTCAATCCACCATCACTCTCTTTTGCCCCCTCCCAATCTTTCTTTCTTAAATTATTTTTTCTCTGTCTTTAAATTCTCTATACATTTTTACCCGAAAGTATTTTTTTTTCCACGTGAAAAAGTTTTACACCTATAGAAATGAATAGTACTTTTGACAACTAAATTTAATATGATGTAAAGCTCGATCTTAAGCAGAAAAAAATTATTAAACGCATACATAGTTTTCTTTTTACGCATAAACTATTTTTGTATATGCTGGTTGTTCTCTGCTTCACTGTGTTCTGTTTATCTGTGCTGTTTTTGTTATACTAAATTATAAAAACAGTAATTGGTCTGTACCATCCCATGTTCTTTTATGTTTTACAGAAAAAATAATTTACAACAACTCTGTAAACTGCAACATGAAGCTGCCTGCTGTTATTTACAAAAATCTCCCAGGTACTACAGGTTCTTTGGTTTCCCAGCATGCACTTCTTCCTCACAGTGACTAGGATGTTGAGGTTCAGATTTGCCACTCTGGACTGTTGAGAGACTCCTTCAAATAATAACATTTATTAATGCAACACACAATGTGTAAATACATAGGGTATGTAAACTTTATCATTTAGTAAAATTGTAATAGAAAACGTAGTGTACATTTGATTTGTTATAATTTTGTTGCATGTAATGCCTAAATATACACTATATTAAACATATACACTATTGTTCAAATGTTTGAGGTTGGTAAGATTTTTTTAATGTTTTGAAAAAGGTATCTTATGCTAACCAAGGCTGCATTTATTTGATCAAAATACAGCAAAAACAGTAAT
>NW_015613774.1:0-814 GCF_001515605.1 Sinocyclocheilus anshuiensis
AGAAACACTTCCCTCGAATTTGAACCCAATTTGTAAAGCCGAGTGTTTTTTGGATCACTCAAAGAGAAGCGGAGTACAGATAAACGCGTCTATCATCACCGTTAGATGGGAAGTGTTGAGAGCTCTAATGTACAGAAATAGTCGTTTTCATTGTGTGCTGAATAATTTGTGCAACAGGATCTAAACATGATTGTGTTGATTAAAATTCATGTGTTTTTTTTTTTCCGTTTCACATTGAAAAATAGTTTTATAGCTTATGCCAGACACATTAATTTATTGTTTTTGTTTCATGGAGTCTTGTATAATGTGTAAACTCGAACAGTAAAAATCTGCTTATGAAAGAAGTAACAAAATGTCATCGCAACGTTTATTGCTTTGCCAAAAAATGAATGAAACTCAGGTAACTGATGACAACTGAATACAATGAACCAATGCAAAAAGCCAACCTGTTTTGTAAAATAAACAATCTCAATATTTAGCAAACTTGTTTTAATATCCAAACTGATTTGTTGTCTACAGATACCGCGCTTTTCAAACATAATAAAAAGCATTTTGATCATAAAAAAAATAATAATTAATTGTGTTTGGACATTCGAGTCCGTACAGATATTAAATCAGCGAAAACGTGTACAAAAATCTTCACATTTTTTGTCTTGCAAAATGTGGCCGTCTTGTGTCTTGTTTAAATGACACCTCTAGCTTTTCATTGCAATCTGAACCGCCGATTAATCTTGTGGTGGTTTTCTGTAACAATAATTCCTCCGACAACAAGGGCACTTGTTTCTTTTCACTTTCGTTTAGCCGCTATAAGCTC
>NW_015613775.1:0-814 GCF_001515605.1 Sinocyclocheilus anshuiensis
AGCTCTTTATATTAAAAAGGGCAGGTAGTTCAATTTAATATCAATTTAAGGAGGTGAAAAGAACTGCGGTAACTTTTTACCAGAGTATTAGTGATTACAAGAGTGATTACCACCCGTCTTTGGCAAAGTTTGGGCCGTCAGCCATTTTATTACACTTTCAGTCAACCTGATCAAAGTTTGATGAGCAAACCTAAACAAAGAAACCCATTTACTTCTGCATTTGGGATACTTTCTATACTTCTCGCAAGATAATATAAAAAACAATGTGCACATATAACTAGACTTTTCGATTAAAAGTCTTAATTACGAGATAATATTGAACCCAAACATTCCTAAAATGCGGTTACGCAATTCAATAGAAGTAAATATACATCAAGATTTGTTAGTAACGTTAGTACCTGTACACCAGGAATGAGAATTTCCTTCTTTGGATCCTTTATGGCGAGAGCCTTGTTAAAAGAAACTTTAACCATATTGAAAAGTTTCTGTAAGTGGTTATTTCCGCGAGATCGAGGAAGAAAGATAACGCAAAATGAAAGCGTTTAGTTTCCTGATCAGCAGCGATGTCTGTGTGTGACGCAAATGACAGATCATCACGTACAGCTCTCACTGCCTCTAGTGACAACTACTAGAAAATCTACTTAAAGTACCACTATGGCAAGCACTTTCTATTTCTCAATGCATTGTTATAATTGATTATTTTAAAATTACCAGTACTTTTAATTACAGTTAAATGTAGAATATATAAGGACACAATTAGGGGGAGAGCGGCCCAGACAGCAACATAGTGTTGGCCCAGATCCGGCCCACATCT
>NW_015613776.1:0-813 GCF_001515605.1 Sinocyclocheilus anshuiensis
TAAAATTAAAAAAGTGAAAAAGCATAATAGGACCCCTTTAAGTGTGATTTTGTTTAAACCCTTACATTGTTTATGGTTATTAAATTTTATTGTATTTCTTGTAGGCATTTTGTTTCTCTGTCATAGTATGATTCCTCTTAATATCTCAGTCTGTGAGGACTATATTGTTTGTTAATGTTGAAATGCAAAGTAATTTTAAAAAAGGGCAACTGTGATGACGTCAGGCCAGCAGGCGGCGCTGCGGCGTGACGTCACATGAGCAGAGACGCAGAAGAAGAAGAAGAAGACGCGTGAGGAGCGCGTTAGCAGAGCCAGCGGTAATAATGATGAAATAACATAACGTGCGCGGAATAAGCAGAGCGATCGCGGCGCGTCGTGGAAGATATCGCGCTTCTGCAGCGGCGTTTGGACCCCGGGCTGAGAACAAAGGCGGAATCATGGCGAACGACGAGACGCTGCGCTCGCTGATGTTCACGCTCAGTTACGTGCTGATGAAGCGGCGGCGTGACGTCACCAGCGCAGACGCGCAGCGCAGACGCGAGGTTCAGCGGCGCGTCGCGCACAGACGGTATTTCCAGCAGAGACACAAGAGGATGATCATGGTGAGAGATGTGCCTTCGATACTGAATACAAGCACGGTGGCCGAGAGGCTTCAGAAAGCATCTTCCTCAGTTTGACAAATACACACAGACCCAACAATGTGTAATATAGTCATTTATTTATTTGTTTTGTATATTAATTAGTAAACGACTAAACACACATCTGTTACAGCTTTATTTGACCCTCTAACTCTAGCACTTTCTATTCTATTTT
>NW_015613777.1:0-814 GCF_001515605.1 Sinocyclocheilus anshuiensis
AGGACAGCTCTGCAAATCTCTGCGGCTGCCTAAAGCACTCATTTGATTTTCATATTTACTTCTTTAAACCCATCCTCCTCTCCTCGGCACACAGGAGAAGCTGCGCTCGTGTTTGTTTCCTCCGCCTCTGGTGCGCTGGAGATCGGCGTGATGTGCTGGGGCTCCCAGCAGGGTTAGTGGGGCAGAACTGATCTGCCTCCGTCTGATTGTGTCTGATAGCAGGGCTGCAGCTCGGCCCGTCTCTGAGCTCCATGACTCCAGCTACGCCGCTCCATGCTAGTAATTAGTATACTTGTCAAGGCAACTGCTTACCTCACCCGCTAATGAAGAGCCTGCGTCTCAGTATTCAAAGGCCAGATTCATCCGCCCAATGCACTTACCTTCACCGAGCACAAGTGCAGATCTGCCTTTGCTGTAGGGATGGGCACATCACGGACAGCGATTATCAATCAAGAAAACGACGATTTCTTGTTCTTGGTTATGGCAGCATTTTGGACACCCTAATAAATGTGTCATTATTAAGAGACTATAAAAATGCTGCAGCAAACACCTTTTAATTGGTTAAAGGGGTCATGAACTGCATTTTTTTTATAATGTGCTCTGAGGTTCACTTATAATGCTAGTGTGATTTTACATTAAAAAAAAACAATTTATTAGTAATAAGTTATTTTCTCTGCTGTTTTTGAGCCTCTGCAGAACGCTGTTTTTATAGGCGGGGCTAGTAAACGCCCACTGCTGTGATTGGCTGACAGTTTCACTTATTAAAATAACGTACTCTGAAAACAACATGGGTCATCTGGGTTAAAAACGTGAT
>NW_015613778.1:0-814 GCF_001515605.1 Sinocyclocheilus anshuiensis
TCGAATCGAATCGTGAAATTTGTGTCAAAACCCAGCCCTAGGAAACACAATCATGTAGACAGTCCAGTTAGGTAATTATAGAGAAATACTTTGATGACAGACTTTGCTCGTGCATTTAAGAATGACCATAACATTTCAGATGATGTGCAACAAGATCGGTCCACTGCTTATTAAGGTTAAGTGATCGTCCCATCACACAAAGTCACATACATTTTTTGATGCACACGGAGGAATTTATGCGGTAAATGCATTTCCATCTCCCATTATTCGCGTGAACCCTTTTTCGCACAAATCAAAAACCACCTCAAGCGAGCGTAAAAACTCTCTTGGTGAATTAAATATTTTTTTTCCCCAAAATCTGGCATTTCCATCACTCATTTCTGATGCAATACTTCAAATTGTGCATAAAAACAGGGTGATGGAAACAGCTAGCTGTCTATGCAGAAACCGGCTGCAAATTGAAACAGCTCGCTGGATGACAGTGTTTCAGACACAGACAGCTCATAACTAACCGGCTAAGTGTTTTCTTTTCTGTTTTTCTGAGCTGACAAACACACCAGAAACCTAACTAAATACAAAAAGAAAAATGCTAAAAAAAAGTTTGCTAAGAAAATTTCATCCAATGTCCCCTTTAAGAACACTAAATAACTGGAAAAGTCACCAGAGAGAAGTCCTTTAATTAAACATTAAAAATGGACAAATTAAGCATGCACATATAATTGTTCCCATGTATAGGTATTAGTGATGCGCGGATGAGCTAAAACATCATCCGAATCCGCAGCTTCAAATAAATTATCCACCCGCCAACCGCCCG
>NW_015613779.1:0-814 GCF_001515605.1 Sinocyclocheilus anshuiensis
TAAATGGTGAAAATCACTTACGTCCCCCTGAGAAACAATTACCGTACGAATGGGGCTTAACACTATACTTGGTTATTAGTAGGATTTCCACCTTTTTCAGGTTATCTTCAGGTTATCTTCCTATACTGATAATCTCAAAATAGCCATATAATGGCCGATTAATCTCCCTGGCCGATATATCGGTATAATATCGGTGGGTACTTTCCACGTTTTTCATTTTATTTATCCCTCTTTTTATATTTATTTTGCCTCAGAACACCAACTATGATAGTATCCAGCAGACTGCCCGCAGCATTGCTGAACAGGCCCACGAGTTGGCCTACGACCCCAACTACATGTCCCCTTTTGCCCAGTTTGCCTGTGACAACGGGTTGAATGTAAGAGGTGAGTCTTCAAAAAGAGGTTCTTGACTTCCATTACCTTTCTCATTCCAAAACCTCTTTGAATATCCATAATCAGCGGTACTGACCTTGTAATTGGTCTATTTTCATTTCAGGGGGGAAGCCTGACGACATCACAGTGCTTCTGTCCATTGTGGCAGAATACACAGACTGAGCGCGCTCAGTGGAGCTTGCTCTTCTCTTACACCGGTGTCTTCCACCCCTCTCCTATTGCACTGCTCCCCATCTCACTTCTCCCAGCACCACTTTCCATTCTTCCATTTCTCGAGTAGATCTCCAGTCAACGCAGGGAGGAGGATAACATGAACTCACTGGTGTGGGTGGTGATGCAAGCGGTACAAACAGTCCACAATTGATGACCTCATTTGTGTTTAAAAGGATCTTGGGAATCTTCAACCCGTGTTGTGAATTTG
>NW_015613780.1:0-814 GCF_001515605.1 Sinocyclocheilus anshuiensis
GCGAGAGACGAGATGAAGCGCTACTACGGTAACAACATTCATCAATGTTTCTGGAAAAATACCACATTACAGTTACTGTTACTTCAGAGTGGCAAACAACCCTAGTTACAGAAATAACGTGACAGATAGCACACGTACGTCTGCAAGAGGTCTGTTAAAGATCGCTTGATCTGGAACGCATCTGCTGTGTAAACGTCTGACAGACGTCTTTAAGATGTCAGTTTTACATACTTTCTAAATCATCATCCTATAGACGTATTGCAGATGAGCAAACACTCTAAAAATAGGTCTTGCAGATGTAATGCAGACTTCAAATAGACGTCTCTGTGATGTACGAGTGCTATCAGGGAGCGCTTCTGCTCAATTGAGATCCAGTTGTTACCTTAAACTATTAAAGATCGCTTTCGGTGAATGGAAATAAAGGTGAAATTAAATAAAATAAAAATAGCAAATATATGAAAAACTTTAACTTTAACGTGAAATGCTTTTTTGACTACTAACTATAATAAGTACTAAAATTACTAACTGAAATAAAAATTAAGCTAAATAGAAATACTAAAAACAAAAACTAATAAAATGACGAAACGCATAACAATAATGACAAAGTTAAAATGAAAATTGAAAATAAAAAAAATAATAAAAGCACATTAAACATTTTAATAAACACTATAATAGTTATATAAATAATACCAAAGTAACACTGACAAGTTTTCGGTTTACTAAGATGTAGTAACTCTATGATTACCATGGTTATTGCTGGTAATGTTGGGTTGGTTAATGATGCTGCTGACAATAGAAGATCAGATCGGATTAA
>NW_015613781.1:0-814 GCF_001515605.1 Sinocyclocheilus anshuiensis
TCGTGCTCTTTAGCCTGAAAGGAGGCCACCTCCAGATCACAGAACTGACACGGGACCAGTCGATGACTGCACTCTGACCTCTGAGAGGGGTAAGATGTGTCAAATCTACAGAACTCATCAATGAAAACAGCAATATGCATAACTGTTTATATTGTACCTGGTGGACCGCCATGAATCTTTTCTCTATCTTTAATCCACATTTGCACTGTTCCTGTAAAAAGAGTTTTAGATTTTATAAAACTTAAATTTAGCAGCCTGGGGAGAAGAACAACTCATTTTCTGTTTCATTCTGCAATATACATAACGTGAACGCTATATGTAAGTTAATGCTATTTAAAACAATGCTGTTATTCAATATATTCTACAGTCTTAAAGGCAGCATGAAGCGAAATTTGTGATCGCCTTTTCTTTTCTATTGTTATGTATATCTGAGTGAAAAGTCTTCTCTAACAAGAAAAAAGTAGGGCTGGACTTGTTTTTGTCTGGAATTAATTGGATCACGGTTGTTTGCTAATTGCTGCGATCTCATATGAGTGACAGATTGCGAGAAGAGTTGTCGTTGCAAGAGGGAGATTAAGTTAATGTTTTTGATTAAAGATTACAAGGGCACATTATTTTTTTTTTAATAATGATGTGCATAGATAAATCATATAAAATAAACACTGCAATATTTTATTACAAAATAGAATAGTCTATTTTGATTTGATAATGACTTTAAAGGGATAGTTCACCCTAAACAAAAAAGATCTGTTAAGATCTCTAAATTACCTGTTGTTTTTTTTTTTGTTTGGTTACACTTTATTTTAAAGTGTCC
>NW_015613782.1:0-814 GCF_001515605.1 Sinocyclocheilus anshuiensis
CTCTCCATTATCATTTAATTTGTTTCTTACCCTGTTATTTTTTTTGTCTTTTTCAAGAAAATGGAATGACACTGGAGATATTATATACTTTTGTTGTTGTCATGCATCACCATTAAGCGTACCTCATTGCCACCAGCACTTCCTTGAAATCAGAAGTAGGTGGAGTGGCTGTGCCGCTTCATTTATCATTTTAGGTTGAGGGTTTCAATTAGGTTTCTCAGCTCAAGAAGACTCCCTTCTTTTAGGCCTCCCATGCAGGATTACTGCCACCCTCTGTGTTTTCTGACACTATGAAAGGATTGTGGCTTGGCTGGTAGAAACAGAGCTTTCTTTTTAAGTTCCAGCACAGGGGGAACTCACACTTTTGTCTGTTAGATGGCATCTTTTCTTCAACTTGACATCCTTTGCTGTTAGTAACCATGATCATTTTGGCATGGACACCTGAAACACAGTCTTAGGAATCTTCATGGAGAAATAATGAGCTTTCCCACGGCACTTCCAGCCAAATCGTCCATCATTTGTAGGCATTGCAAAGTTGTAGAGAGCGCCTATGTGAGTTATCTTATGATTGTAGAGAATATAAAAATCTATAAAATATTATTACAAAAAACTGTTACATTTTAATTACTTTAACCATTATAATATTTTATTCTTTTATTTGTATGTTTTAATATGCATTTATTTATTCCTGAGAAACAAAGCTTCTTCTTTTTTCTTCTTCTTCGTCTTCTCACATTATTTTTATTCATAACAATAAAAAATTATTTTTTTAACTATATACAGTGGGTACGGAAAGTATTCAGACCCCCTTAAA
>NW_015613783.1:0-814 GCF_001515605.1 Sinocyclocheilus anshuiensis
TCACATCTGTCACAGAACACACACAGCTTCACTGCAGAGAGGCCACTGGGCACCTCCCCCATTAAGAACAAACACGGCTCATCTCATAAACGCACACCCCCACCACACAGCATCCCCATTGGTCCATTAGCCAGCCAATGAGGCCCCAAGTTACTGGCTCTATGCAAACGCCACTGCGGCTTCCTGTGCAGGTCGAGCCTGTGGGACTCTCAAACTTATTTGACTCCCTGAGTGTCAACGAAAGGCAAGTAAAACAAAAACAAGTACAAGGCCTATTGCGCAACACTCCCGTTCTTGGTTTCTATAGGTCTCGTCGGGAAGGGGAGGGGGCCGAGAGAGCATAAACATTTTACTGTGAAAACTTCCTCCCGCCCCTTGGTCTGTGTGTTAAAAGCGAGTTGGAGGAAGTGGCTTGGCTTTTTTTCTGAAAACAGAGCCTCCTTCCTCTCTCGAAGTTCAAATACAAACAAGTGCCCAAGGTCGCAGCTGCCTCCAAACCCTGTTCTCCAAGCAGATTTCCATGACCACATCTCTAATCGCTCGTGGTGAATTATTTACTGCTTCAAGAACAGTTTTTAGGGGCATGTGATACCTTTAGGGCAACCGATACGTGCTGACTGTTGCTGCCACTTTAAAAAAAAGTGAGACAGGAACTACACATTCTCACACTACCGCTGTGGCAGAGCAGCCATTTTCTCATGCTCATACTCTTCCAAGTGGGTCATTTCTGTTATGCTGATGATTTTAAGTTAAGACAGGGTGAATTTTATTTAATAATGTAAGTGTGCGTGCACGTGTGTGTGTGTGTGTGTGT
>NW_015613784.1:0-807 GCF_001515605.1 Sinocyclocheilus anshuiensis
TGTGTGTGTGTGTGTGTGTGTGTGTGTGTGTGTGTGTGAGGCTGTAAGGACACCTGCCAGACACATCAAAACACACACGTGTCACTGCTGTAGAAGGGAAAGTTGAGATGAAAGGACACATGAGCTCAAACACACACAGTTGTGTCTGGATTACAGCCATAGCCTCTGAGAAACAACAACTTCAAATGTTTTGATGGGATTTAAAGGAAAAGTTTACCCAAAATTGGAAAAAAAAAAACTCCTGAAACTGCATGTGCCAGACTGTAACCAACTAAACTAGTCACAAAGTCCAAGAGTCAGTGTGCAGATCAGATGTAGAATGTCCTTCCAAGAGATTTGGCGAAGCTGCAAACCACTGAAGCATGTAAAAATCAGTTAAAGAGCATTTTAGCATTTTAACAGTCTGACCGTCTGACCCGTCCCGTGTGTAATACGGCCGGTCCCGTCCCTGCCTCTCAGAGCCCATTACTCAGTGAATGGTGACAGAGAGCCGCTGCCACAATAGAGCCTTTGAAGACTTTTGCCACAGAACAGCCATTATTACAAAGAACAGTCAGACACAAGTTGTTCTGGAAGAGTCTTCACAAACACAAGCACCTCTGTGGTCCATATAAGGGTTATTCCCAAGAAACAGTAGAAATGTATAAATATATTTTGTACAATATTATATTTTTTAATTGAAGATTTTATACTATAAAATAAACAATATTTTTATAACATTAATTATAATTAGGGCTGCACGATAAATCGCATGCGATATTTTTGAGCAGCATTAACTACACAGAGCCGTTGTTCAATGACGAGCTG
>NW_015613785.1:0-814 GCF_001515605.1 Sinocyclocheilus anshuiensis
GAGAGAGAGAGAGAGAGAGAGACATAGAGAGAGAGAGAGAGAGAGTTTCAAACCACATTAAAACCTAAAACATACGGAAGATTGTTGAGGATTATTCTGGAATAAATAACACTTGAAGAAATAATTACTAAACCTTTAAGATGTAAATAAGATTTTTTTATTTACATCTTTGTTTAGGTTTACATGTAGTGTGGTAATTGTGGCTATATATATTATATAGACAGATTATATAAAGTTAAAATCCTGCATAAATCTGTATATTAAGTAAAATATAAAATAAATTAAATAAAATGTTCGCATACAATAAAAAGTGTGTATTAATTATATGCATATATGCACAGAATTTTAAATTTTATCGGTGTTGAATATATAAATTAAAATACATATATTTTTGATAATGCTGTAATAGTTTTATATACACACGTATACATGCACGCTTTTATTATATGTATTTATATAGTAGTTTCTCACATATATTTTATGTATTTTAATTAATATACAGGTTTATTCAAGTTTATATAGGTTTTTGATTATGAAAAGTAATATATATGTGCATATTAACTATGTATATGTATTTATTATATAGGTTTATAATGGTTTATATAATCTACATTTATTTATTTATTTATTTTGTAATAGTAGTGGAGTACGATTTGCAATAAATATGACTTTCTACTTGAAAATTTGGGGCCAGATTTACTAACAGCTTGCGCCAGCGAAAACCGTCTTTTGGCGTTAAAATAGTTCTGTCAGGATTTAGTGAAGAATTAGGCGTGGACACAGTTATTTTTGCGCCTGACCTTACTGAATATGC
>NW_015613786.1:0-814 GCF_001515605.1 Sinocyclocheilus anshuiensis
AACAACGTCTTGGAGTTGCATGAACTGTGGTGCCGTTACTTTGCGGTCTAGCAAACCTTTGTGAGTTTGACACGTATACAAGCTCAGAAAACCAATGGTTACATCACCACAATTAGCTGAAAACAGCACTGGCCACAACAAGGGGTCATGTGACCATGTATTCCATAGAGTCACCATGTTCTCAGAGCCGTCGGAGCCAAAATGTAATCTAAACCATGTCATCGCGAGCCACATATGTACACATTAAATTACAGCGCGCTGCAGTAATTGGTCACGTTGGCGAGAGTAAAGGTGGATGTAGAAGGTTTCGCAGCAGGGGTTGAGCCCGGGCTGAAAGAGTCAGTAGGTGTTGTGAGGGTCTCTGGCTGCATAGAGACTCAGAGGAGCCTGTGGTCGAACCAACACGGTCTGTTTGCTGGATTTGACCATTATGTGTCAACATCAGTCACACACATCGCACACAATGCCTACAGGAGAAGCTTCACAGACTCATAAATTGTCACCTTTCTGACAGGTGCAAGACCTAAACATGGATATGCATCTTTGCTAGTCAGTGAAATCCTTCTTGTTATCAAGCTAAGACTGCTGATGTGAAGTTAAACTAGCAGCCTGAATCAATCACACCGTCCTCTACAAATATAATGAGCACTGTGGTGTCAAATGTAGCGTTTCACAGAAATGCTTGACGTTATTAGTGATTCCGAGGCTCCTTGTGTTGGAGGAGTTCCGTAAAAGAGTGAGCGATTGCCATTTGTTACTAATATTGTAAAATTAACTATAAATAAAAGATGTAATCCAAAAAGTACCCTTTATC
>NW_015613787.1:0-815 GCF_001515605.1 Sinocyclocheilus anshuiensis
CAATTAAGGAGAAACAGAACAGGTGTGTGGAACTAATTAACAAATAAAAAAAACATAGAAACAAACAAGGGAACACAGGCAAACTGGAACGCAGAGAAACCAAAACACAACAGAAACGTGACATTTCAGCCCCTCTTAGGAGCCGTGTGGGGCACTTTTTATGATGGATGGACACAGTTTATTGGACTTCAGTTGGATTACTGAATATTACCACCCATTCACTGCCATTATAAAGCTTCAAATGTTCAAATGTTTGTTGACAAAGGTTTGTTTTCATTGTAAATGAGATTTAAAAAAAGTTATCATGATGATAATTAAACACTGTTAAAGAAAAATATAATGTGAAAAAATTACACTGCAAGATGATGATAATGCACTAACAGTGTTTTTAGACGAATGTATGCTCTGCAGCTGTGCAGTAAAGTTATACTTTGTGCAAGTTGAATGT
Source organism: Sinocyclocheilus anshuiensis (assembly GCF_001515605.1). Taxonomy (NCBI): domain Eukaryota; kingdom Metazoa; phylum Chordata; class Actinopteri; order Cypriniformes; family Cyprinidae; genus Sinocyclocheilus; species Sinocyclocheilus anshuiensis. Next base: position 449 of record NW_015613787.1, read on the forward strand.
TCTTTCTCTTTTCAACTTTTTTAACTAGTAAGGGTGCTTTCTTTTTTTCACCCTAAATAGAGCAGATTTATCCCAACTGCCCATAGCAGTGACCCTTGTCCCAGCATAATAGGCATTTACACTGCTGTGGCTCTGGTTGTGGCCTCAGCAATAATGGCTCCCTTCTGTGAGACAGAGAGATAACCATGCAGTGGGATGCAGGTGGGGGGTGGGGGGGACTCAAAAGCCTAGCTCTTTTAGAAGGCCCACGATGCACTCAAATCATGACCACTAATGCCTAAATGGGAAGTTCGGGGCTAAGAGGCTGAGAATAAAAAAAGAGGACACACTTGGGGTCTTGAAGCCCTTGATAGTGCCTAGGGATGGC
>NW_015613788.1:0-815 GCF_001515605.1 Sinocyclocheilus anshuiensis
AAGTTTATATATCTTTTTGAAAAAAAAAAAAAAAAAAAAGTATATTTTAACTGCAGTTCCATTAAAATATCCCTTAGGAAAAGATTGATGCGCTGCTTAGCAATGATTTAAAATATTATTTAGGCACAAAAAGAGTAAAGCAGCTGAAATAAATGTTTGCATTACAAAATATGTGTTTGTTTTAAGTTTATACCTGCTTCTCCATCCTCTTTTCTGCCGATGTTACTGTGTCATGGTTTTTGCGTTCATCCATTCCACACAAATAACCAATGCACTGCTGGTCATGACAGTAGATGTCTAACAGTTTATCATGTTTATGGCAGATCATCTCCTGTAGCAACCGTCCAGTGGCATCCATCAAGTTGTGCTTCTTACCTTTATTCTCATGTTGTTCAAGGTGATTTTGACAGTAGAATTTGAGACACACCAAGCAGGACTTGTCTGCTTTGTATTTTTTTTTCCAGTGCAAATGTCGCACTCCACATCTCCAGGTCCAGCGTAACAGTGAGCAGAAACAGCAGAATAGCGTTTTTTCTTCTGTCTTTTTGCATAAGACACCACATTTTTGGATAAGTCGGGTCTTGAAGTAAAGGTCTGCCTGCACTCAGTGCACTGGGGGCAGCTTTAAACTCCCTTCTGAACATCTTAATTCCAGCAGCCTGTAATACAGTTCAAACAGTAAGTGTTTTCACAGGGAATTGTCACTGGATCCTTCAGTAGATCCAGATAAACTGGGGCTGGTTGCATAAAAGGATTAGACTAGTCTTACAAGTTTTCATTCAACTAAATTCATTCAAGACTGGCCATGATTTTTT
>NW_015613789.1:0-815 GCF_001515605.1 Sinocyclocheilus anshuiensis
ACCTCTTTCTCTACATTAAGACTCATCTTTATCTCCATGGTTCCAAAATTCCATGTAAAGGACATTTACAACAAGGAAAGTGGCTTTGTATGTGGCGCCACCCACTGACTAAACATCCTCTTTACTGAAATCAATGTCTGTTCACTGTATGTTGCTGTCTGTTACTCAGAATCCTATTTATAGGTTTCTCTTTAAACATTGCTCAGTATTACAACCTCAAAAATCCACAATTTGAAAAAGAAGAAGAAGAAAAAAAAAGAAGCAGATAAACTATACAGTGGGGAACAAATGTGAGACTACTGAAAATCTGAGATTTTTTTGTCATTTAAAACTGAAACTTTTACGATTTTGAAAAATCTTTAACAACATGAAATATTTTTGGATTGCATACCAAATACTAATGAATCCTGAAAATTCACTTTTTTAAAAATGAAACTTTACACTTAAATTATGTTAATAATGTCATTTTTTAATTATTATTTTACAATATAATATATTTTTGTTATAATTTTGGACAGATGGTCAGTTTAGCACAGGGCTAACATACTGCATGTGGATGACGATTCTGATTCAACATTTCCAAAGAAATAAATATACCCAACAAATAGTCTTGAAAACACATAATTTAATCAAAATCTCTGCAAGCACTTTAGTATGTCAACAAACACTTTATAAAGTGGAAATGTAGATGGAGAATTTGAGAAAATTAAATGGTTATAGTAATAATAATAATAAAAAACTTGGGGCAAAAAACAAAAAAACTAGTGCTGTCAAGCAATTAATCGCATACAAAATAAAAGTTTTTGTTTGCATAA
>NW_015613790.1:0-815 GCF_001515605.1 Sinocyclocheilus anshuiensis
ACTACTGGCCTGGCATGCATAATACAGCATTTTTAGTTGTTTTTGCGAATCAGTGTGAATGGGGATTTTGACAACATTTTCATGTGTATGCGAAGGAAAAACTTTTCCATTTTTTGTACATCATTTTCGTGTAAACTTTTTTTCCAATTTTTAAAAAAAATAAATAAATAAATGAAAAATAAAGTGGCATTCAGTGGCTGGATATTTCTAAAAGTCATCCATGGCAGTACTGTAGTAGGATAACTGAAACTGGCTGTCTCTCTGTCAACTTATGGACAAGCTCTTATTTCAAACAATCACAGTTGGTGCCATCTTGTGTCTCATTTATCAACTGCAGTGAAAATGACCTCAGAGTACTTGTAGTTGCATTGAAAACAAAGTTAAATGAAACATTTCAAACAGGCGAAATGTTTAAGATTTTGGCATGTAACATGCATTACCTGGTTAAAATCAATCCCTGCAGGTTGATGGTGTAAACACATCAGTCTGAGGCAAAAAAGGTCTGTTTCTGATTCTGGTATTATAAATTAATTTGCTTTTTGATAGTTTTTTGAGGGCTTAAAAAAAAAGGGACAAAGTTGCTAGTGAAGGGCTTTGGGGACCGTGCACGTTCATCAGCTAGAATCGCACTAACCAGCATAAGCCAGACCTGTGCAGAACATGTGTTGAGTGCTGAGCCTAAGGCTGCTCATTTAGACCTGGAGTGAACCAGAGATTTAATCTATTTACAGGCTCAGAGGTTACAGAGGTTACTCTGACATGTAGCCTGTGCACAAGGGATCAAACATGTACATAAACAAAGATTTTCTTCTAGT
>NW_015613791.1:0-815 GCF_001515605.1 Sinocyclocheilus anshuiensis
ATTTATTTGACGCTTAATTCACTTTCATTTTCATTCTTTGTGCTGGCTGACTGTGACTTCTCGTCGTGTCGTCGATAACAACTGGATCGCATCTTCTCTTTTCAACCAAAATCCCACGGTATCCAGTGGATAAGACATTAAAGCGTGTTTTTCTGCCACAGCTTTAATAAAGTTTGGCAAGACAAATCGAAACGATAATTCGCAAACGATGACTTCCTTAGACATGAGCCCCGCGTCTAAGAAACAGGTAGAGCGCCTATTATAGGCCCCAAACTTGATTTAAACTTATTTATGACTGTATATTGGGAAGAAATTATGCATTTTGAGTCTAACCTACTTATAAATATAAATATATATTGAACCTGTGTTTGTGTTTGTGTGGCAAGTTTAACAAACACTTCCTATGTACTTTGCAGGTGGATGGATTCTCCAAAAAAATCACCAAGGAGGTAATTATAAATTTATTCAGTCACACTCTTTCATTACTTTTAAAAATGTACCACAGTAATTCTAGTTTATGCCAAAAATACCACAGTTATTATAGTTACTACAATAAAGCAGTGCATTATGCACTATTAGAATTATAAAAGGAAATACAACATGACCGATAGATTCATACAGCAGCTCTAAGGACAGTTTGTCAAATTGTCAAATGCTTGATTGTTTTAATCAGGCCGAACAGTTGATCTCAAACTTCTTCCCTGAGAAGATTGCAGAGATGGACAACATCTTACAGGTATTACAAGTCACTTATCATATGAAAATAGCAGGTCAGTCATTCTTGAGAAGTGGGACAAAACAGGGTGCAAAATTGA
>NW_015613792.1:0-815 GCF_001515605.1 Sinocyclocheilus anshuiensis
CAAAGACAGAGAGCTAGACAGAACACTGGTACAGGTGTAACAATTGGAGGGGCGGTAGTGGCTGCAATACCAATTATCGGATGGATTCCTGGTGAGAAATCCTCTCGTATCTACTACTACTTTTTATTATCATCTTAACAAGTACAACTAACCTATATTTGTGGCTGATAAGATTTCTTGCCTTCCACTAGGTATAATAATGATGTCTGTGGGAGCCAGCGAAATTGTTAAGGCTTCAAACGCTATCAGGGATGCTGAAAATGAGCTAAAAAAACAGGAGTCCCAGTTGAATGAGAACAGCATGAAGGTGTCTGATTACCAATCCAAGATCGCTAACATACAGAATGAGACTGAAGAGACAGTTAAGTTGCTAAATAAACTGGAGAAGGAAATTGAAGATTTGAAGCAGCATCTACAGTTCACAGCTGAACTTCAGGAAACGGTCAGGCGAGCTGTGAACCTTCTGACTCTTCTTAGTGGAAGAGCCACTGTATTGGAGAAACAAACCCAGAGCTTCATCCTCTGGGAGCCTGTGATAAAGGCCATGAAAGATGTGATGAAGGCAGCAGAAAATGTTGCAGAGAATCGTCTCCTTTATAGTCAGAGTTTACCAGGCCTCATAAATACTTTGAGGGAGAATGTTGGAGAAATACTGGCTTTATGCAGCTCTCCCAATAATTCTGAACATGAACGCTATTGCTAATCATCATCTAATTAATATCTAAACCACCTTGCATATGCAAGAGGGGCAAGAAACAAATAATGACAATGAGACATTAAAAATACAAAACATGAGATATTTCATATAAAAGCAT
>NW_015613793.1:0-815 GCF_001515605.1 Sinocyclocheilus anshuiensis
AAATACTAGTCCTTTTTTTTTTTTTTTTACAAATAGAATACACTTATACCCTTAAATAATGTCTAGTTGCTCAAGATTTTCTTCTTGAAGATCTGTCATGTGTACAGGTATGTTTTATACATGAGAAGCGCACGCATAATGTTGGAAATAATTTCAGTTTCTTGCACAGACCGATTGTCTCGCTTCATTAGACTGCAATATATAAAAAAAGAAATAAATAAAAAAAAGTCACCTACATCTTGCATGGCCTGAAAGTGAGTAAAATAACAACAACAAAAAAGTTAATTTCTGGGTGAACTAAGTAGGCTATTTCAAATGGATTGCTTATACAGACTATCTACTGGGGGTTTATTAGACTGGTTGATTAGTCAGTTACAAAATTTTCATAAAAGACGTTAATGAAATTATTCGTGAAACACATCCCTAATTCAATCACAACAACCTTCATTATTCATTGTACTCATTACATACTGTCTGTGAATTTAAAGTTGAGTATATAGAGTGAATTCATTCAGTGGCCCCAAAGAGTACTTACCCACTTAAAAGTGTATGAATGTCTTATGCTTGGTGAGCACAGCTACTTGAAGTAAAAGTTGACTGTACTCTTAACAGTATTGTTTTAACTTGGTAACCTGATAATGTAACATACAGTACTCTAGTAAATGTGAACACCAGTGTTGGGAATGCATGTTTTGACTGGTCTTAAACTGCAAGTGTCAGGTTGCCGGGTGTTATCTGATGCTTTAAATGCAATAAAATTGATGCTCTGTTGAAGTGAATGAAAAATGAGTCGCTTATTCATGGTGAGAACTTGC
>NW_015613794.1:0-815 GCF_001515605.1 Sinocyclocheilus anshuiensis
GTGTTCTTCATATCACAGGGCTTGCAGTGACAGCAGCCATGTTTGCATGTGTGCCCCCTCCCAGTGTCTGGCTTTGATTCCTGCCAGCTGAATGGACAAAACCAGCACAAAATGGGCCTGAACTTGTGGAGAGGAATTTATGTTTGGAATTGTGGCTTTCAGTTGTTTCCTTTCCTGGTCTGCAGTGAAATGTGTAGTGTAGTGCTTGTATTGAGTAGGGCTCAGTGATTTATGCTAAATATGTACAATATATTTCCACTTTTTAGTAGCTATTTAAAATTAAGGAACATGGTGAATGTTGCAGTAATTTTGTTACATTTTTGGTCCTTAGTTTCAAACAGAACATGTCTGATTCAGGGTTTTTCCTGAATTGAAAATATTTTGGCAGCCACCAAAGAAGTCTTTATTATTCTTTATTTCATCATTTAATGCGATTTCTGGGCGATGACTGCTGAGCTTGCGATGGGGGTATGTTACATGTGTTGATGACTGTTTTAATACCTTATTTCGGTGATCAGACTTATCACTTCAAGGGTTAGTTCAGCCAAAAATGAAAATTAACCTGTGTTCCACGTACGACAGAGAGCGGAAGTGAGAGAAAAGTGTTTATTATGTTTGAAATATGGTTATTTTTCTTACGAAAGCGCATGGATTCGCTACAGGAGGCCTTTATTCATGACCCCGGAGCCGTGTGAGGCACGTTTTGTTATGGATATGTGCATTTTATTTGATGACTTGTGGACTTTTCAAAAGAAACACCTGCTGACTGCAATGATAACGCTTCGAATAGCCAGGGCAATTTTTTATATAACTCC
>NW_015613795.1:0-814 GCF_001515605.1 Sinocyclocheilus anshuiensis
AGTCTTCAGTCACATGATCCTTCAGAAATCATTCTAATATGCTAAATTGATGCTCAAGAAATATTTATTATTATTATTATTATTATTATCAGTGTTTAAAACAGTTGTGCTGCTTAATATTTTGTGGAAACTGTGTATTTATTATGTATTTATTATTTTTTGATGAATAGAAAGTTCAAAATGGCATATATTTTAAATAGAAATCTTTTGCAACATTATACAGTTATATATTATTTACTGTCACTTTCATAATTTTAATGAATAAAAGTATTAAAACAAAACAAAAAACATACTGACCCAAACTTTTCAACGGTAATGTATATTTAGCAAAAACATATATGTAGGCAAACATTTCTGTTTATTATGATGCATTTTTATACTGGTGTAAATAAATGGTGCATACTGTATATACATTTTCTATATAATTTGTCCTTTCATTTAGTTAAAAAAAACCTTGCCTTCATTGTTGCTAAATTTTTATGGTATTTTGCTTTTTGCGTTAAATATTTAAAATTAAATTTGCTTTGGTTGAAATTAAGGTTCCTCTGGGAAAAAAAAATAAAAATATGATCAGATATGTTTTATATTTTCAAAAGGCTGAAAAATAGTGAGAGATAATTTCACCCAGCCCAAGTTCCCCATAACAATAGAACAAAACATGTTAAATATGTTTGTTTTTCTTTGTTATTGCATAGTTTGCCGAGGTGGGACAGAATGCTCATAGACACTCTGGCACTCTCATAGTCCCACTGTTCAGGCTTGTTTTGCCTTTTGTGAAATATTCACCCCACAGTCACAAACATGGTACCTGTCA
>NW_015613796.1:0-815 GCF_001515605.1 Sinocyclocheilus anshuiensis
CGGCTTTACTAACAAAATGCGCGTGACAATCGCATTCGATTAATCGTGCAGCCCTAGTACGTTATATTAAATTGAAAAAAAAAATGTTGTATCAACCATTCCTATTAACATTTTTGATTTTGCTTAATTTATGCAAATGTTCAAATGTCAACTAACTGAAGTCCTGTCTGTGCAGATAGTGCCCCCCAGAAATCATATCTATCCTGTGATTTACGCTCAGTGCCTTTGGAGTCTTTTGTTTGTCTTTGTTTGGTTTGAACTGCCCCTCATACTGCATGCAGATTGAGTTGGCCGACAGCCACTGGTTTCTCAGTGTGTGTGGCGTTCTGTAAAAGTGTGCGCATGTGTCTGGATGTCAGCATTTGGGTGACTGTAGCGTGGTTAGGGGGATGGGAGTGTATATGATGAAAGGGCTAACAGGAAATCAACAGAGCAGAGGATGTGATTAATGAGAACAAAGCAGCATTAATATTCACTTAACAGAAGTGCGCGCACTCAGCTTTTGATTCTCATACACAACGCACAGGAAGAGACCTGGAGCCTGGAATTCTGTTTTTCTGTTGTCTGTACAGCAAGCTTGACTAACAACGAGCTAGACTGAGGAATTGTGCCCAAAGTTCAGGCAAATTTGAAAATAAAAAAGTGCCTTCTCTGCCTCAGATGCCCCCTAGCATTTTCATGACCCCTGGTCACCTTGTGAAAGTGCAGCTGCTCTTGCTAAAAAATGGGAACAAGGAGAGTGTCTTGACCAGTGACCTCCGTCTCCCCTTTATCCACCAATCACTGTCATTCATGCTGCCCTGGACAAAGACTTA
>NW_015613797.1:0-815 GCF_001515605.1 Sinocyclocheilus anshuiensis
CATGCACGTGATCAAGAGAGGTAAAGTCCCACTCGTCCTCCAATTACTTGGTTTATTTGCAATGTAGTGAGAAAATGTACAATTGCAAATATAGGCAAAAAACTGAATGCACATATAAATAAGCTTACGTATTGTTTATGTAATACTCTCATAACCACAATTATGTCCAATTCGTAAATCAAACACTCATTGACCTTAATCGTGTAGCAGTGTCTAAATATAAAGAGAAGAACGTGAATGTGTTCATGTGAAGACTTGATTAAGGATGCAGATTTATTGATGGTGTGTTATTATATTGATTTTCCCAACTACATAACTTTACCTTTGAGAATGATATGTGCTCATGTTAGCAGCGCCTGATGACTAGCTATGTTCTTTGTTAAGTCAAGTTGGCGCCAACCGCTTCACATAGCCAGTAACTGATGTAACTCGTTATGTAATAGGTTGATCTAACTTAAAATTGTTATGCCTTGCTCATTATCAGGATATTTTAATGCACTTTTCATGTTTCTATTGGCAATTCTTTACCTGTCCCATGTTTTCGTGATTATGGATGGTGTTCTATTTGGCTTATTATATTATTAATGACTCGTTTTTATTTATCTGGTGTTTTTCTTGTCTCAGATGGGCGCCAGGAGCGTGTTATGTTTGACAAAATCACATCACGCATCCAGAAACTTTGCTATGGACTCAACACTGAGTTTGTTGATCCTGTAAGTTATGAAATGCATAAAAACATGTAACATTTGTCACACTTTCTACGGTCAATCATGTTTCCATCCAAAGATTCGAATTAAACTTATGCGCAAAACTGG
>NW_015613798.1:0-815 GCF_001515605.1 Sinocyclocheilus anshuiensis
CAGTTTGCAGGTGTATGACTTCTCTCCAGTGTGAATTCTCATGTGCCTGGTAAGGCTTTCTTTTCGATTTAAACTATTTCCACACAGTTTGCAGGTGTATGGCCTCTCTCCAGTGTGAATCCTCATGTGGACTTTAAGGTTTCCTTGTTGATCAAAATTCTGTCCACACTCTTGGCAGGTGAAAAGACTTCTAGTTCCAGTCTTTTGAGCTTTTTTTTGTGAGGAAGTCTTTCCAGTCTGTGGGCAACTAAATGATGTTTGTCCAGTTATGAAATCATGTTTCTTATACTGATCTGTATCTTGCATTTCATTCAGTTCTTCACTTTCCTCTTTCAGCGGCATCATGTCTAGGATGAAAAGAGACAGATGCAAGTTAACCCGTTTAAAAGCAACAGTAAACAACAGTGGCCGAATCTGCCATTCATGTCTAAAACTGGGGTGTCAAACTCAGCTTGTGGAGGGTCACAGTCCTGCGTAGTTTAACTTCAACCTGCTCCAATGCTTACCAACACCAGTACTTGAAAACTAAAGGTAGAAGACCTTAATTCAGGTGTGTTCAGTTAGAGTAGAAACTAAACTCTGCAGCGTTGCGAGTTTGACATTCCTGGTCTAAAACGTTAAAAGAATATTGTCCTTTCAACAATGTTCAGTTTTGCAGAGAAACTATATTTGTGAACAATATCAGTAAGGATTTAAGCCCAATTTTAACATGGAAGCTTTGCTCTCTCCTAGAGCTGTAATATCTTCAAAATCATAGACCACAGCATTCACTTGGATAGCTTGAGAATTGTGTAGGCACTTGTGGACAAGAATTA
>NW_015613799.1:0-815 GCF_001515605.1 Sinocyclocheilus anshuiensis
ATTTTTTTATCAGTAAGAAAATACTATTTTAGAAAGATTCTTTTCTCAGCATCTCTCTAGCTTTCTCTCATTTGTACACATACTTTTTCACATCTGAATTATCTTGTATACACAATAGATTTGATGAAAAACAAACCAGGACAACGTCAATTCTGTTATCTAAACTCGCTTTTCATTCTGAAGAGGAGAAAACGTTTGCCTGCATGTCTTGAATAATTGGAGATGATAAATGAACATTTTCTTACCGGCAGTGACCAAGAGTTCTCTGAAAAAATATATAATTTCCTATTGGCTTTAGTGACTTGTCTCCATGTTGTACACAATTTACACACATCAGATATGTGAACTAGGTTTTAATATTTTCTTTAGAAAATGACTTGTCCTTTTTCCTCTTTCAATAATAATTTTCACCTGTTTTATTCACGAGGTGAAAAGCTTGATTGCTTAAGAAAAGTAATAGCACACCTCTCTAGTGTAATTTTAGTATCATTGATACTATAGTTTCACTAATGTCTTGAATTTGATTGAATTGTATATTTTCTGTATTGAATTCAATGTAGTTACTCACATACATCTTCTGATGCCGCTGGACACATTATCAGTGATGTTCCTGGAATCATCGGGTGTGTCGGGTCTTTCAATTATACACCCTCCTCCAGGTGACCCAGCTGGGGCTGATCAGACCCAAGCTTGTGTCCAGCTGACTAGCTAAGCACTCCATGGCTCTCCTCTTTTGAGCCATAGCCACCTTGAAGCCCTCTCTGCTGCTTCAGTGATACTGCGGATAGCCATCCTCTCGCTCACTCCCTCAATAC
>NW_015613800.1:0-815 GCF_001515605.1 Sinocyclocheilus anshuiensis
AGGCCTGTGTTTAGACATTGGACAAGAGAGGACTATGTTGGACCTCAACAAATGGAGGGCAGAGGTCAGGGAACTGCAGTGTAAATTCTTGACAAGTGAGAGAGTGTCCTCGCTGTGCTTTAAACTCTCACAAATGTTTTCCTTCCCAGTTTTTCCTCTTTATTCTTCTTTTTACTTTATGCTTCTCTCCTCTTTGTGTTTTTAAGTTCTCTGTCTTTTCCAGGCAACACACTCACTGAAGTGGGAATGATTTGGATGTAGTGTGAAACTTCATTACTGTAAGTGCCCTTTCCGGGAAGAGATGCAGATGTTGTCATCATACCCATTTGGAAGTGTCACAGCTGACAGCTCAAACACATTGCCATCACAGCTGAGGATGTGGTGAGACCTGTCACAGGCTATAATCACAAAGAGTCACCATTAGGGGAAAAACACAGAGGGATACAAACTGAATGAAAAAGTGGAGGCAAGCATTCTATATCTCAGAACTGCATGTTTAAGCAGTTCTATATGTAATATCACCCCCACATTTCTCCCAGGGCAGCTGATTCTTGCTGCTTTCAGCTCTTTTTTCTCTTTCAATCTTAGATCAAATTTATCTGTTTCATCGCTGTCTTGTTTTGGCTGCCAAGTCACTGTAAGAAGGCCAGCATGGGTGAATGCTTATGTGGAGGTTATGTCTCTTTTTTTTCATCCAGAGAGGATATTCTTTGAGATGGATCAGTTTATGCCGAGTTCATACTGCACGATTTTCAAAGTCATTGGATCACTGTTGTTTTCACACTGCACGACTATCTGGGGTAGCATTCAGTTGC
>NW_015613801.1:0-812 GCF_001515605.1 Sinocyclocheilus anshuiensis
GAAAGGAAAAATTGAAATCGCATCATATGACCCCTTTAAAACTTACTGGAAAATATTAATTTCTATCAGTGTGAAGTTGAACTTACCACCACACAAAATATGAAGAATATCAAAAGCTTTAGGAGTCAGCTGTTCACGGTAGTCCTTAAGATACTAGCACAATAACACACTTAGCAAAATATTGTCTAATTATCGTTATTGATAAAATCCCAGTAAATATCGAGATATTATTTTTTTGTCAATATCGCACACCCCTATTCATTGTGAAGATCTGGCTCAAAATACATTCCTCTCTGAAATGTGATTAGCTGAAACAGCTAAACCTGTTTGATTGGACTTTTAAGGATGGAGTTTCTTAAGAGTTATTAAAGTTAATTTCATTCCTCTCAAGTGGGGCTTCAAGCCATCCCCTCACAGGGTGGTAAGCTTGAGATTGCAGGCACAGTGGTGGGTCAATGGGCTGGTAGTCGTCGTGGAAGAGGAAGAGCCTCGTTTCCCATACAGGTGGTGTCAGTTGGTGGACCAACCAGAGGGTAAGCATTACATTTTCAATCATTTTTTTTATTGCATTAATCATAAATTCTTGCATTGACATGTTTGTAATTGTCTGTCCTGTAATATAATGTTTAATACTTTTATATTTACTCTTAGTAATGCTTCTCTTAGCCCTACTGTATTCTAAATCGACTTACTTGCTCACTCAGTTTTTTTTTTGATAATTTAAATTGATTGCTTTTCTTTGAACAGTCGTCCAAGAGGTGTGATTTCTACTCCTGTTATAAGGACCTTTGGTCGAGGAACCAAATACCACA
>NW_015613802.1:0-815 GCF_001515605.1 Sinocyclocheilus anshuiensis
GCTGTAGTCTTTATTACCTGCCTGACTAAAAACCAAACCACCAGACAAACAGGAAATGCAATACATACAAAAGAGGAATCTAACTTCTGTGAGTTTCTTTCTTTTTTTTCAGGTTTTAATTTCTACAAAAAACAAAGATTTTTGTACTTTCTATCAGTTTTTAATAGAAAACACAATCAGATATTAGCTTTCCTCCAAAACTAGTAAAAACCTACCTAGACAACCTTTTAAGGCATCATGTGCGCTGGCCAAATTTTACAGTAACACATGCTTCACAGATAAAGCAATACCAGGATGCGTTGCAACAATATCTGTGAAACATCCAAGATGGTGGATGCAATCAAGAGAAATATTGCCAATAAATACTTACATTTCTTGCAACAAAAACAGCTCCAGTCAAATCCACAGCAAAATATTCTGTTGTGTTGTGCATCTCCATGCAACACATTGTAATAGGTTCTGAATGAATGAATTGGTTGAGCGAATGATTACATAAAATGAGCCAGGCAAAAATAGCTCGAGTTCCAGTGATTGCCCTGCATTTTCATGTATGGAAAACATCAGAACTTACTTTTTGAAAATAACTTTACTCCGATTTTCACTGTAATAAATATTAACTTTACTCCGATTTTCACTGTAATAAATACTACAAATTTGGGGATATTTTTTTGTAGTCCTTCAGGGAAATGTGCCACACCTGTGACCTTAGCTTGTGTGTTCAGCCAAGTGGTAAAAGACATTTTCACAAAAGACTGACATTTAAATTGATTTATGGTGAAAAATGGTGAAATGTACCCAAAAGTGATGACTTTGTG
>NW_015613803.1:0-815 GCF_001515605.1 Sinocyclocheilus anshuiensis
GATTAATTATTCATATTTCCCCATGAGCTGATTCGCTACAATGATGATGTCCTCTTCATATGCGCCGAAAGAGACCAAGCCGCTTGCAGCCGAAGAGGGGCGTTAGTATTCTTGTGTGAAACCCACCGGTGAGACGAGAGCATGTGGGGAGGGCGGAGCCCAGGGCGCTGAGCAGACGTGACACCGCTCAAACCCGCTGAGAAGGACCCGCTGCTCTGCTGTTTCTTTCTCTTAGGAGAGAAAGGAAACGGGAGAGCTGAGTGAGGGGGACCGCCTTCATGAAAAAAGGCGATCCGCGAGCGGAGACGGGAAAGACTCATACTCTCGCAATGGCCCTGAGCCTTCAGTGAGCGCAGCCTCTGCATGGGCACTGCCGAGACATGCGACACACTCACTGTGCCCGTCCGTCCGAGCCACACTCGCGACGCGACATTTGCAACAACTCATGCTGAAATTTGCTCTTTAGGAAATTCGCTCTCTGGCTTGCTCTTCATACGCCGGATGGCCACAGGAAATCCTCGCTGCTTGGGCGTCTTCAACGGCGACGAGCAGAGCTGGAGCTTCTTCTTGGCTTTGTCCAGAGTCAGCGAAGAGATGATCCTTGTCGCTGAAAGAGAAGAATGATCTGATGAATGGCTCTCTGAGCCGACTTATATAAGGGTCGGCTCCGCCCTCTCTGGTGGGCTAAAGCGCCATGGTTTGTGCAGCTACACAGTTTTCCCCTTAGCATCACCGTCTCACGCAACGGGAGAGACTGTTAGAAAGGGAAAGTATCCGTGTGGTGCGGCTGACACAGAACAGCATACGCTGTTTGC
>NW_015613804.1:0-816 GCF_001515605.1 Sinocyclocheilus anshuiensis
TGAAATGAACACTAGTGGCAGTAAAACACCAACAGCTTTTATTCCCTTTTCACTCAAATTATGACTACAGGGACAAATCATCAATTAATATAGACTTATTCTTGCATGGTTTCTTGCACAATACTATGTTATGACCTCAAAACACTTTTATCACAGTGCATGATTTGTAAACGAATGCATTTTGATGTTTCCTTCACATAACCAGCTCCATATGTATGGCTTATCTAAAAAAGTTAAATTGCTCGGTAGCGCACCTGGTACGCCATTGAGTTTGTGATGCAGGGCGTTTGGCTCTGAGTCTCGTGAAACATGAGTTGCGATAAAAGAACTGAAAGACTTGTAGAAGCAAGATACAATAGCATGGTTCCTTCAGGAAATCTGTTTTTATCTCACCTTTGCCTTTGTTGTGAGATTTCACAAACTTTTCCGAACTTCTACAATACATCCAACAAATAACGTAATAACTGAACATGCTTTTAGTGCAACTCGATGGAAATTTCCAAACATGCAAGAAGCAGCATAAAACCATTTTGCAGAAATGTCACCACGGGCACATTTTTTGTTCGAGGAGAAGGTACCTGAGACTTATCTAGAGATCAAAAATATTATAGAAACTAAGGGCCCTTTTAGTAAGGAACCACATAGAAACAACTGCACAATAAACTTGCTGTGTGAAGATGCATCAAGCAGTGTCAGATGAAATTTAAGAGCTGTGGCAGATTTCATTTTTGTGGAAACCATAAGTGTAACGGAAGAGGTCTGACATGGGTGGAGAAGAAGGCACATGGGTGGAGTCTGGCTGGGTTCCCCTGCTGC
>NW_015613805.1:0-816 GCF_001515605.1 Sinocyclocheilus anshuiensis
ACAACAAATCCCAAGGATAATGGTAATCTCTTCTAGAAGTCATTAAAGCTAATCATCAAGGTCGGACGAGGGGCATTTTGAAAGCGACTCACCATCAGTGTCAAAGTGACAGTCGTAAAACTGAAGGGTATTTCACAAGAGATGAAAAATGAGGCACATTATAAAAGAATCACAAAGCTGCTGTATGTCTGATGAATGTTAACAGACACCCTCCATCTCTGTTCTTTTACTGAGGAACGACTTACAGAGTGTTTGCCAAGTGCTTCTCAAACCTGACCTTTGACTTTTGAAGTTCTTCTAAGGGTGTCTATGTTCAAAAATGAACAATAGCATACTGCTTACTACATACTGTGCAGTATAGAATGCTACTTCTTGTAGCATGTGAAGCAGTAAACATTATGCAACAATAAACGTTTGGTCACCAGAATAGCCCACAGATGTCGAAAATCTATGACAAATCTGTGTGTAATATATGTACTGCACACTGCAACAGTAGTAAGAGTAGTATGGTAGCGTGCTGTTCTGAACATAGTCTGAATTGACTTTTCAAGAGAAGGAGGTTCAGATTCATTCATTTCAAAAGCATCCGTTATTGTAAAATGTCCCAGTATGATTGATGAGTTCATTTTGGTCATAGATTATCCTTATTGGAGCACAAAACCAAAATCCTCATCACAAGCATAAGAAATCTTAATTTCTTGATTCATCAGGTATAAAAGGAGAAATCCAACCATTATTAACTTCCTTTTCCTCACATGTTAATGAAAAACATCCCAGCGCTGACTGAGACCTTTATATTGCTTTCCATTACCAGAG
>NW_015613806.1:0-815 GCF_001515605.1 Sinocyclocheilus anshuiensis
TGCATGCGGCAGCAGTGGTGTGAGGAAGGCGGAGCCTCTCACCCGCTTCCTGAGCCGCTGCTCAGGGGCTGAGGCTCGGTTCTGGAGCGACCCATATGAGAGAGAAGTGGGGGGCTGCCCGACCCTGTGCCATGCCCCGCCCTCGCCCCCTCGCCCCCCTGACCCATCCTGTGCTGTGATGTCATCACCGCTACCTGACGACTGGCACACAGGAAAACAAGCGTTACTGTTACACACACAGATTGGAGTGTGTACATCACAGTAAGCTCTCGGCATGCTTCTTTCTACATGGTGTGAATGAGTGTGTATGTATGCAGGCCTGCAAAAGCTAGTAGCATTAGAACAAACACTCAAAGCCTGAATGCGTGTTCAAACAAGAGAGGGAGAAACCCTCTTTAAAACTGTGGGTGTGCGGGTGAACATTTGTGCTTGTAAAAATGTGTTTTACCTCAGAATCTGTGTCTTTGCCCGTAACACATTTAGGACACTCCCAGCAGCTCGGTAGGTCATTGTTTACCACTCCCTCACCAGATGTCTACACAGACAGAGAGGACATTAGATCATTACAACAGTCAAACTATTTTCTGTACAGGAGAAAACGTTATGGATTGGCATTGTACTCATGTCAATAAGAACAAATAAAGCTGCCCATCCCACAAAGTATAGCAAATGACAACGAAATTAGCAACGACAATAAAACTTAAAACTATTAAATCTTTTAGTTTAAGTACACTAAGAGTATACTAAAAATAAACATTACCATTCAAAAGGTTTTTTTTTTTAAAGGGGTCATATGATGCGATTTCAATTTTTCC
>NW_015613807.1:0-816 GCF_001515605.1 Sinocyclocheilus anshuiensis
ACCCTCTCATCCAGCTGTCTGACCCCCCTCCTTGCTCTCTCTCTCTCCGTCTCTCCCAGAGGGTTTGTCCTTATGGTCTCGTCCATGATGAATGGACCTGTCGAAAGAAACTCATCCTAGACCCAATTAGAGACAGAGAGAGGAAGAGAGACAGAGACAGAGAGCTGGGGGAGAATGAGCGAGAGTGACAGCGAGAGAGAAAGAATCCCAAACACAAGTAAGCTATGCAGGCAAGAGCCGTATTATTTTAGTCTATACTCACTTTCAGGGTTTCTAAAGTGTTTCATACACTGCACTAGACTGCTGGTCTGAATTCATTTACACACACATGCACAGACAGATATACCCCAAACAGACATATCTCATACAATAATGTAACACAGCAACCATAGTTTCTGCCAAAATACCGTACTACAGCTACAGCAGGGTGTTCAAACTTCTTGATGCCAAGGACTGCTCAAATCTGATGATCTACAGGTGATTCCACACCAAAAATATAAAGACCATCATATTTTTTTCATGCAAAATTTCCTTAATGACATAATTAAAAGCAAATTGTCATCATATCTGCACACTGTTTGTATAATGTTGGATATATAAACCTCGAAAATAATTACATTTAAATATTTACATTTTTCACAATAAATGTTTTATTATTGTTACCAGTCTTTGGAAGGTAAAACAAAACAAAAATAAAAGTAGGACATCAAATTCTGTAAATTAACTTAAATAAAACAAAATAAAATAAAAAAAAACTAATAATTAATCATATCTTAAAGGGATCATAGGATGCCCATTTTCCACAAGTTGATATGA
>NW_015613808.1:0-815 GCF_001515605.1 Sinocyclocheilus anshuiensis
AGAAATCATTCTAATATGCTGATTTGCTGCTCAAGAAACAATGTTTTCAACATAGATAACATTAAAAAATGTTTCTTGAGCAAAACAGACTTCTTTAAAAAATATTAAAAACTCTTCATGGTTCCACATTTTTGACTGGTAGGTAGTATAAAGTTTTAAAATATATTATATCTTTTTTTTTTTATTATTATCATATTATTTTAAAAAATTGACTGATTTGTCATCTTCGATACCCTGGATCCTGTTTAAGAATGTAATACGTTTAATTCATTAATCACAATGTTTAAACTATGTGTCTTCTCATGCTCCTGAGTAACTTTAATCTCTCCATTTTGCCTTCCCTTTATCTGCACATGTGACACTACAAGGTCTGCATCTTGGCAGGAGGGATGGCTTTTGTTTATTAAATGAAATGTATCCTCCTCCAACCTGTCTTTTTGAAACCTTAAAGTAGTTGGTGTCTTTCAGTGTTTGTCCCTTACTTTTTTGTCTGGTAGAAGACCCTGAGGGCTCCAGGCTCGGTGAGGTTCTGGAAGGTCCCAGCGCTCCACCAACAACGGAAGGTCTCCTGCTCTCTGGAGCGGCAGCCCGTAAAATGAGGTCCTCTGCTTGGATCTGAATCAGGAAGGGAAGAGAAAAATGAACGGGTTATAACATGAATAAACAGTATGAAAAGCAGGTATATATTATTATTTAAATAACAAACAAACACATCAATTATTCTTTTTATATACTGTATGTATGTTATCTTTTGGCACATTGTCAGCTCTGTCCTCTGCAGTTGAGCTCCTCTGGTGCCAAGTTTACCAGCAGTC
>NW_015613809.1:0-808 GCF_001515605.1 Sinocyclocheilus anshuiensis
TGAAGAGTCCCACTAACCATATCACTGAAATGAATCAGACTTTCCAATGCTTCATGTGAAAGAGAGAAAGAGTAGGCAGGTTAATGCATTTGATTAACACCTTAACTACACAACCCTAAAACAAAATGTATGGTAATACCGCAACTGTCTATATGTGTGAACATGTATATATTCTGAGCTGGGGAGACCAGGGGCAAATGTAACACACAGGATTTCTTCAGTAACAGTGATGACACTTTTCAGCATATGCTGTATTCAGTAGTGTTCTCTCTCTCAGCCTGAGAAAAATAATCTTGTCACTTTTTATTAAAATCTGATGCCCAGTATTTTTTCTGCTGTCTAATGTTTGATGCCTTTGAGTTTAAACATGCGTCTTCTTTACCGATAGGTTGTTGGTTAAATGGTGCAAACACTGTAGCTACCGTAGAGTCGGGGAAAATGCAACAACACTAGTTCTGAAAGAAAAATGTAATTACTGAACTAAAAGTGTTTTTAATGCACGATTAACATCATTTCATTAAAACTAACAAGAGTACTGTTCTACTTAATTAAACAATTACTTTTAGTAAAAAAGATTTTTCAAATAATAATTACCTAGGTCCAACTATAACTGTACACAAATTATTTCTGACAGCTAAAAGAATTAGTTCCAGAATAAAGGAGAAAACTGTTCAGTATTATTAATAAGTATTAAAGCAATATGATATTAGTTCTCATGTGAGGTGAAGTGGACAATCACTGTGATAGGGAGAATTGGTACTCTCACACACACACACACACACACACACACAAAAACACAGCTGATACA
>NW_015613810.1:0-816 GCF_001515605.1 Sinocyclocheilus anshuiensis
AGTAGGAGATTCTGAAACAACCCAAAACAGATCATTCACCACATTACATCTCCTCACTGACAATGTTTACAAGCACAATAATATTCCAATATTAATCACATATTTTTGGGTTCTGAAAACCTAAATAAGACAACTGCTGATTATAAACACAATATTTTACTATATCTAATATATTATATGTCAGGTAGGTTAACTTGTAGCTCTACTGATCAACATGTTGAAATATTTTAATGACACTTTGTTCACTACAAATGTGGACACAGTATTTAATCAACATTAAACAACAGAGATCACTTACTGTAAGACTGAACCTCCGTCAGGAGCTGAAAAACTATGAAGACGAACAACTCCATTACAGCGAGAGTGAGAGAAGAGACGAGACTCACACAATGGGTGAATTAGGAAGTAACAGATCAGACCACAGGAAACTGTGCTTTGTGCAGTGCATTTTATGAAGATGAACATGATCATGATACCTACACAGTTGTGTGCACTGTAACATGTTAGCGAAGCTTTACTCTAGTACAGTGGGTTTAATTAACAAGTTTTAGGTGGACATAACTTTGATTAAAGACTCACAAACTCAGAACTTACAACTTTGAATCAGTCTGACTCCCCGAACCAAAGCAGCTATTGATTCAATACAATTCACTTACTGAACTCAAGTATAGGGTTGCCAGCCGTCCCGTATTTTGGGCCTAATTGATTTGTCCCGTATACGTTACTTCCCTTGTCCTGTTTTTTGACTGCTACACTGATGTAACCACTGACGGATCAGTGTTGCCAACTGCTTTCAATTGAAAGTAGCTAAAACTG
>NW_015613811.1:0-816 GCF_001515605.1 Sinocyclocheilus anshuiensis
AAGCCAAGCTAGAATTACTCTGACAGGCAAAATCAATGCAAAATAACAGCCTGAGAACGTGTTAGCAAGACCTTTTCAAAAAGTACAAGAGAACAATGATGTTTAGCGAGCAAGAGGGAGTGAGGGAGAGAAAATGAGAGCTAACAAACTCTAAACACTAAAGCTTCATAAGAAGTCTTCATAACAATCTTTATCCCACTGTTGTGAAGAACTACTGTGTGCAAAGGCAATACTTGTGCTGAATACAATGTGTGTCTTTGTGAATTTTCTGATAACTTTACAGCACAGCCTTGTATTGCTGCATATTTATTCTAGAGACCTTTTTATCTTCCAGAGATTAGAATGACTTCAGCTCCAGCTTTACCTAGTTTGCAGCTAAAAAAATAAATAAATAAGAGAAGCAATTTCATATTCCTAAATTTAAAAAGTTTCTATCCGCATCATAGTGGCAAAACTAGCATGCAAACATACAAAAATGATGGAACTATGGATAAGTAAGTGGAACTGTGTGACTGCAGCTGCACCCAATCAAAATACGCCTGTGAAACAGGTGACCAATCAGAGAAGAGAAAACCCCTGGCACATTCTAGGACCCTGGATAGTAAAGAACCAGCAATGAAGTCAAAGGCTACATACTTTGTATTGAAACACACAAAAAGTAGTTTAATTTTAGCACCCTAAACATACATATTCTAATGCCTCCCCTCTCATCTTCCCCCTGGCCGTTCCTTTAACCACAGCGAAACACACATGCTGCCATTAGGGAGACATACTGCCTTCTGCTCGCCTGGGAGCCCATCAGGAGCATATGGAGAG
>NW_015613812.1:0-816 GCF_001515605.1 Sinocyclocheilus anshuiensis
CAGTGTCACATGATCCTTCAGAAATCATTCTAATGTGCTGATTTCGTGCTCAAGAACATTTCTTATTGTTATCAGTGTTAAAAACAGTTGCTGCTTAATATTTCTACATTTTTTAAAGATTTTTTCACGAATAGAAGATTCAAAAGAACAGCATTTATTTGAAAGAAATCTTTTGTGTGTTTACTGTCACTTTTGATCAATTTTATGCATCCTAGCTGAATAAAATATTTTAATTTATTTAAAAAAAATCATACTGAGCAAAAACTTTTGATCAGTAGTGTAAAGCAATAAATTATTATTATTATTATTAATAATAATAATACTACAGGTAATCCTCCCCCCCTGTTTGTCATGCTACTTGTTTTTCACCTTGAGGTCCTGGCGTACAGGCTCTGTTGGCCCAGGCCATAATCCATGCTTGTACCCAACATGCTCTGCCTGAGCCTGTGGTCTCCCCTATTTGACACCATCGCTTTAAAGGAGATTATACTCAACAGTACACTTGAACTTTGATGGAAAGCTAAGTATTTTCGTAGCAAGTAAGAGGATTGCAGTGTTCTGGGCTTGCAAGCCCCAGTGTGGCTCAGCTGACATGGAGTTAAAGAGATTTTGTGGCGTTACCTTAGGTTTCAGCTTTGGGTAAGGAAGTCTAGCACTGGCACAGCCCGGCCCTGACCCCCGTCATGAGGGATTTCTGATAATCAAAGAATTTAAGAGTGTTCCTTCCTACGGGCCTCAACCAAACACCTTCCTGTGTCTGCATGACTGGCTGGGATTGTCTCTGATCCAGGGCTGGTGGCAGTAATGCGGCTTCCT
>NW_015613813.1:0-816 GCF_001515605.1 Sinocyclocheilus anshuiensis
CAGGACACCGGCCCTCCAGGACCGAATTTGGGCACCCCTGCTTTAGCACTTAAGTAATGCATGTGCATGTTAACTCTGCATGTGAATGCATGTCTCATGACTAAAACCACAGGAATGCTGGGAATTCACAGTTTTGATCCAGATTGAATCAAACTGGTCTGCTTTGTTTGCTAAGAAAGAACTCTCATTGTTTAAGCCTTGAGTTTAGAAAAATGTTTTTACCAATGTATGGACCTCTTGCTTATTTATTTAGATAATATTAAAAAAAATAGTACATATAAATACAACAATTTAATACAATATGTATTTATTGGTTTATTTAAATTATATTAATAATTGTTTAATAAACATTTATTTCGATTTATTTATTTTATTAGCATATTTAGGAGTTTAGGCCTACTCTTACATTTATTCTCCATCTTCAAATTATAGCATATCAAACTTGTAAATTACAATATTAAATATATAAAGCCAATGGGACTGTGATGTTAACACCTCCATAAGCCAAGGGCAGGCTGTATCAAACTATATGAAACCCTTTTATAGCTCTGTGTGAGACGATGAAAACATTGCTAATCAAAAAGCTGTATGATATCAGTTCAGTGTGATTTTTTTGGGGGAAAAAACAAACAAACGTGCAATTATGCGTTTTATGCAGTACTTTTAGCACTGCAGATTGACTTGCAAACTGTAAACTATTACTAATTAGATCCACTTGTCAACTTAAAGAGACACTGTAACCACAAGAGCAGTGGTCAGACGTAACATTATGTGCTGCTGAACCATTATCATTTTCTAATAAAGCTGTCAAACTCA
>NW_015613814.1:0-816 GCF_001515605.1 Sinocyclocheilus anshuiensis
CACACACAGGCTGAGAGAGACGGGGAGACGGAGAGACGTGAGCCGCCATTGCGGTGGTAACGTTAGTTTCTGAGACTCATCTGCGCCAAACTGAGTAAAATCACGATCCCGACACATCTACTATAAGCGAGATTAAATACCAGCTAAAACAGGGAGGTGAGTTGGTCAATACCCGTCTTTAAACTAATAACTAATATGTTTTGTTCTAACATTGAACGTTGCGTTTAGATAGCGGTCTTTGTTAAATCAGAGTTGTTAGATATCGTTTTATCTAGCTAACATTTAACCTAACAAACTATTTGATCATTCTCTATACTAAACTAAACTATACTTAAGGTTTTTGTATTGTTTTTACAGTTTGGAGCTTAATACATCAATAATAACGTGAAGAGGAGTGTTATATCAAACTAAACTACACCTCAAGTTCTTAAAGTGTTGCATGCAATTCACTTTAATTTCATGGTAAGATGTTTAGTTTTAATAAAAACTTCAGACCTATTGCTTGGGACAACTTGGTATGTACTGTATAGCATATTAACGGAGAGGCTTTTATGTTGGTAAACGCTTTATTACCTTTTTGTCATCTTTCCTAGTGCTGAAAATTATTTTGTGCCTTAGCACTTACATTTGCGCTTGATTTAGTAATTGTATTTGTAGAATTATAGAAGAGTTCACTGAACAGTGAATATAGTCACCCTCATGTTGTTCTAGACCTGGATGAATTTTATTTCTTTATTTCTGCAATACACAACAAAAGGAAAGGGAACTAGAGCGGTTGTGGACCAATATATATATATATACACACACACATATATA
>NW_015613815.1:0-816 GCF_001515605.1 Sinocyclocheilus anshuiensis
CCACCCTCCTCCTCATCCCTCTCTTCGGCACTCATTACATGGTCTTCAGCTTTCTCCCAGACTACTTCAACGTGAGCCTGCGGCTTTGCATCGAGCTGTGTCTGGGCTCCTTCCAGGTTATTCAGCCCGCTATCAGCACAACACAGCCTAAACACAAACACAGCACGCATAAACTTACTAAGGCTGGAATACAAGACATGATTTTTGCCCAGATTTTCAGTCTGGACGTGTTGATGCTATAGTTGCCAAAAATCAGAACCAGTCTGCAGTTTTCGGCATTGGAAGTTGATACATTTAGTGTGTGATTCACGAACAAATGACTCTTTCTGATTGGTTCTTTTTAGTGAATAAAAAACATGCAGCACAAACAGTATAGTCCAGTTCATGAACAAATGAATATGTTCAGTCTGTTCTTTTTATTGAATCAGAAACACACAGGACAAACAGTACAGTCCGATTCACAAACAAATGTCTTGTTTCAATTGGTACTTTTTTAAAACTAAAAACATTGTGTAATCAGTGTAGTCCGATTAACTAACAAATTATTCTTTTAAAATGGTTCTTTTTAGTGAATCAAAAACATAAAAACCAACCTGTGTATTTCACAAACAAATGACTTTTAACCAGTTCTTTTTATTGAATAATAACAACACAAAGCACAAACAGTACAGTCCGATTCACGAACGAATGACTCTTTTCAAACGGTTATTTTTAGTGATTCATACACATACAGCGCAACCGTTGTAGTCCAATTAACCCATTTAAGCCCATCGGCAACTATAGTTGCCGCAGTTTATAGTTGTCATTTTCCTTTTG
>NW_015613816.1:0-814 GCF_001515605.1 Sinocyclocheilus anshuiensis
AGCCTCAAAACATTACTGTAACGTTTTGGTGTAATGCAAACAAAATCAGATAAAATTGCAATGTTGGTAAAACGTTTAGGTTTAGGCTTTAAAAAACCTACAATTGGACAGAAACCTTTTGAACGGGCACATGTTTGTAAAAAAAAACAAAAAAAAAAAACGTTGCTTTGAACATGGCTTGTCCAATCAGAGAATTCAGATTCTAGACAGTCTGTTTTTTAATGTCATAATAATATTCATGATAATATAATAATTGATGGATTAATAGACATAATAAAAATGAATAATTTTAACCAATAACCAAAAACTAACTTTTTTTTCTGGTTAGTGATATAACTGTGTTTTAGAGCTAAAAATGGTTTAGAAATGTATATGGATAAAGCGTATTTGTTCTGTGTAAAATGAAGTACATTTCAATTCTGATGTGAAAATTCAACAGCTATTGAGTCACCAAGTTTAGAATAATCTGCCAGGCAATATGACTGTGGGTAAGACATGTTCAAGTGTAGATTCATGTTTTCTTTGACTATAGATTCATGTGATGCGAGTTGCATTTATGATCACAGCAGGATACTGTCATGCTCCTGGTGTTGACGCAGATTCTGTAAATGGGTCATGCATTTCTCTCTCCCTGGTGGTGCTTTAAAATAAGGTTGTAGGAGGGGAAGTTATGAAAGATATTTTTCTTGCGCTGATTTGAATGACAGGACGGCGCATTGCAGAGACAAACACAACAGCGCTAAACACAGAGGAAAAACACAAAGAACACACACTCATATGGAATCTATCTATCTATCTATCTATCTATCTATCT
>NW_015613817.1:0-816 GCF_001515605.1 Sinocyclocheilus anshuiensis
CTTACGCAGAGTGGGCATCTGCAGCTGTTCTCATGCAGAGACAGTAGCAGGGAGTGAGAGCAAGAGACAGAGAGAGAATTAGGCAGGACTCCAAATTTATTTAGCATTTGTTTCACTGTGACTCATAATGTTGCTGTATTATGTATATAATATTAAATAAATGCCTTGGATTTTCATATTAATACATAAAGTTCTTCTCACATTAATTCACATCTCTATCCCTCATCCTTTTCGATTCTCATGCACTATTCATTCATTCTCATGCCAAACTCTACAGTGTCAGCATGCAACAGTGCCTTATCCAATCCTCACCGCCAAGTACTAGCTGCACTGATACGCTAATATGCATAAAATTGTCCCCATCATCTTGAGTGAAATATGCATATCTTGTGGTTGATACTCACTGCATGGCCCAGAGGCAAAAGAACTGTAATCTTGCAAGCGGAAGTCTTTCCCATCTGAATAATTGATGAGAAATTATTGGCATAAGAGGTGGCATGTGCCCATAGCCATTTCAACTAAGACGTCCAGCAATGGTCACTGCATCATAAATGACAAAACGACAGGCCATGCAATGTAAACAACACATTTTATATTTTTTTACATTTTCTTTTCCAAAGAAAATACAAATTATGGTTTTATAAAATATTTTTGTATTAATTATAAGTTACAAATATTGCCCAAACAGTAAATTCAGGTTAATAATAGTTAAAATTGTTTATTTGAAATACTGGCAATTTATAAAATATAAATAAACATTGCTTTACACATTAAAAAAAATAGCCCTTATTATTATTAATATTATTATTATTATTA
>NW_015613818.1:0-816 GCF_001515605.1 Sinocyclocheilus anshuiensis
TACTTGTAATGTCCTGGGGACAGAAATGTTACCCATTCGGTGGAATGTCCCGTCCACTCTTCCCTCCACTCGCGCAAATATTAAATACATAACACTTGTCTGGAAACAGAGACTTCATCTACTCTCACTTTAAGAAAGAGAGAACAATGAAAATATAACAGTTGACTTCGAAGTGATTCGAATTGGCAGAAATGTGTTTAATAAATACATTTTATGATAAACATTAGCTGTTCATAAATTGTTCCCGACTCCTCGAATAAACAGCTCACAGTAAACTCGAGTTCAGTCTACTAAACACACAAACACACGACAGCATCATATCAGATATAAGAAGAAACAACACTGGACTTACCTATAGATAAGACAGAAGCTTTGGTTTGCAGCGATCAGAAATGCGCTGTTATCACACGACCAACTTTCAGTTTCGATTTACATGTGTTACACCCTGTTAAACGCTCAAGACAAGCACCACCCCGACTGTGATTGGTCCATCCTGACGCCACACGGCTGTGATTGGCTCATGTCGGGTTGAGCGCAGCGCTCGTGCTTCTGAAGTCACTTTATGACTTGAGGTGAGTGGAGTCGAAACATAATAAATTTCCGAGTGTTTCAAGGAAATAAGTGGCTGGATTACAGACAAACACGGAGCATATAGAGTTGTGCAGGAGGATATATAACGTTTACTGCTGCTGTACGTGACATAAACAACACACACACACACGTATATGACTGTTGTTTGTATATAAGACTACCAGTCGAACGTTTTTGATCAGTAAGATTTTTAGTTTTTTTTTTTTTTTTTTAAGAATTCACCAA
>NW_015613819.1:0-816 GCF_001515605.1 Sinocyclocheilus anshuiensis
TTCTTAATTTTCAAATATTAAACCATAAAAAATGTATTTTTATGGAAAACGTTAAAGCGACCCAAACTCTGATAATCTGATAATCTCACAAGCCATATTGTGACTTCATTTTTATTTTGATTAATCGTGCAGCCCTGTTGTCAAGGCCAAAAAATGAGCAAAAAGCACCAAAAACCTGTGCAAACTCATGCACATTATGTTATTTTAAAATCATACAATGCTTTTATGGTATAAATCACCATCCGCTATTTTGTTCACCTGCCCAAGGTGCTCGGTGAGAGCAAAGCATGCTGGGATACTTTTCCACTGGTTCCGTCTCTCCTGGTCCACCAACATCGGTTTGATCATTATTCCATAGATGTGCTACTTGGCACAAGGACAACATATTGCATAATTCATGCATGACCGTCATAAATCTTTGAAAAACGGCCCTGGCCATTTCGAATTTTAGCATAAACGCGTGCGCAAACACACACATCTCTCCAGAGATCCGGCCGAGAGAAAAATTGTTTATAAGTTTATGAGCATTTCTGCATGTCTTATTATGCGTCGGCCGAGCGTGAGGGTTTATACGCTGCTGCTCGTCTCTCTTCTCACCGTGCGATTTACAATCTTCCCATAGATGAAAAGATGAAAATATTACTCAATAAAAAGCCTCTGCGTTTGAGGGAGCCGCATTCATCCACGGCTGGCTTTGAATGTGAATGGAGGAGCAGTTATTCAGGCTGAAGGCTGCATTCCCTGCAGACCATCAAAGGACCGACGGAGAAAACAGATAAGAGCCAAAGAAATGGAATAAGAGATATGCTGCTTTTT
>NW_015613820.1:0-816 GCF_001515605.1 Sinocyclocheilus anshuiensis
AGTCTTTCTATGCCACCTTAATGTAGTTTTTATTAACAAAAAAAAAGTTTACAAAAAATTGTCCTGTTTGTCACTGTAAATTAGATTCTTCATTGTTTGTCCGGAGGTTTTCCTTGCAGTCTTATTCACTGTATTGGTTCTGGTACAGTTTCTGGGAGGACCTTTTGTGTGGGGTGCGTATGTGTGTGTGTGTGTGTATAGATGGACCAGCATTAGTAACTAAAAACCATGACTCCATTACCTATCACAGTAAACGCTGCTGCCACTCCATAGTTTTGTTAACAGCTCAGAACAAAAGAATTAGAGTATTAGATCAGAGGTTTGGATTTGTTGGGCCAAAATCTAAAGGCAAGTTTGGTTTTACAATGAGTTTTCAATTGTTTGCTAAATGATAACAGAGTCAGAGTTGGTTTTTGCGTGTGCATGTGCATGATTGTATTTCCCTGCGTCTAGGGCATCACCCCTGCGCCTCCCATGGAGGTCTGAATGGCAATGTCTCCTGAACTTCAAGAACAGAGACTAAATAATATTTCTGCCCTCTTTCCATGATTTCCCCCCTTATTTTATTTTTTTCTCTCTCTCTCTCCCCCTCGCTTTCCACAAGCTACTGTCCTATCCTACCCTGTTGGGGTGTACAGTGAACAGAAACTTACTGTTCATTTTGGGGTTTCTTAACATTTTATTTATTTGTACCATTATCATTTTTTATATCACAGGTATTGTTGAACTTCTTATTCCTCTAGACATTAGTTTCATCTCAGTTTGAATCTTCCTGTTACCTTTAGGATAATTAAAAAAAAAATAATCTACTTGTCA
>NW_015613821.1:0-817 GCF_001515605.1 Sinocyclocheilus anshuiensis
ATCAAAACCAGTCAAGATTTGACACGAGAAGAGTTTCTACAATTAAACTAAAAGAGCTTTTATCTCTTTTAGTATCGAATATGATACAGTAGGCTTTATAGGGTTAGATATGTAAATGAGACTTATGTTACTTTCGATATAAAGTTAATGTGTTTTAAACTCATTTTAGATTATAAACGACAGAAAATATTCATTTTTAATTTAATAGGTTGCTCTAAACTATCTTTTGTGCAATTATTATTGTTAACTAAGCATAAAAACATTTTTATTACTTGAAATAAAATAAACTTTTTCTGAAATAAAATATAATAAAAAACTTTAAATTATTTTATTTCAGTTGCAAAGGCAACATTTTTCATTTTCAATACGTTTAACTTGCACTAAAATAACTAAACTAAAATGAAAATTAAAGAAAAACTAATAAAAATTACAAAAACACAACAAAATTACCAAAACTTTACCTAAAATGAAAATATAAAAATTAAATAATTAAAAATTTAATTAAATTAAATTAAAATTGTTTTATTTCAGCTACTTGCCAAGACAATATTTTCTATTTTCTTTTAGTTTATCTTGATGTACTAAAATTATTAAAATTGAAATACTGAATAATAAAAAAAAAAATACTGAAATGAAAATGAATAAAGACTATGGACATATTTAAAGAAACCGTAACTAATAAAATTGACAAAAACACAACAAAATTACTAAAACTTAAAATTAACTAAAATTAACATTTAAAATGTAAAAATAAAATGCAATTAAAAAAAACAAACAAAAAAAAAAAAAATATATATATATATATATATCAACTAAA
>NW_015613822.1:0-817 GCF_001515605.1 Sinocyclocheilus anshuiensis
AAAATCATGGACTAACTGAATTCACAACCTAAATTTAATCAGTCAATATGTTTTCTGGCAGGAAGTGAAATTGATTTTGGCTTCTAGAGCAAGAACACACACACTCGTACCAACACTACAGTCTACTGTTGGATACAGTTCGTCTATCTGACGCATGAACGAATACTTCCAGGTTTGCAGAAAACGTTTATATGACTTAAAGAACACTTGAAATATAGTGCATGACCACTTTTAGAAAATGTATTATGGTGCTTTTATGGAGTTTGACAGCCCTTATTCTCTCTTCTTTCATTGTACTGAAAAGAGCTTGCAGGATATTCACCTAAAAATTCACCTTTTATGCTCCACAGAAGCAATAAAGTCATTCAGCATTGGATCAACATGAGAGAGAGTAAATGATAACAGAACTATCTCCTGAAATGATTTTAAACTTGAGTTTATATGTGTTTATTTGTCCTTTTTCTTTACTATGCCTCTGTAAAGCACTGTATATAAAGGTATTTGTGACTTTTTAAATACAATTCAGACTTCTTTTACCCACAATTCTGCACTGCAAGATATAAATTCAGAATTGAATACACAAATGCTTCATGCGGCATTTAAATACTGAATTGTGAGAACTGCAAGAAAAAAAGTCAATATTGTGAGAAGTTGCTATTGCTTTTTTTTTATTCCACAGTGGAAACATAAAAACATAATTGCAAGAAAACACAGAAATGCAAGATATAAATGCAGAATTGCAAGAAAGTCAGAATTCTGGCTTTATAACCCACAATTCTGAGAAAAAAAATCAAAAAGAAAACAACAGAAAAAAAGA
>NW_015613823.1:0-817 GCF_001515605.1 Sinocyclocheilus anshuiensis
GTGTGTCACTCAGACGCCAATCTTCTTCACCACCAGTTTGCACAAGCGATGGATCTTTGGGGAAAAAGGTAATCCAGATATCAGATAATCATGGGTGATTGATCAAACCCCTGGTTCATTTCCAGGATTTCATACTTGCACAGATGCTAAGTCAACTTTACAGGGTGAGTTCATGAGACTGATTCCAGTGCAGATGAGAAGAAAGTATAACAGATAATGATAAAGGATCTCAGTTGGAGAGGGATTATGCAGTGATCATAACTGTATATCCCGTTGAAGGAGAAGAAACACCTTAGTGTCTACAGAGGTCAAAGCGATGTAGATATGAATCAGTGGTCAGTTAGCCTGAACATATTTCAATTACAATGCAAAAGGGCTTCTCAAAAACTGCAGGCGCATGTAAAAAATGTGCAATTATAAACTCTGAAATTTTTTTTTGGTTCATTAAGCTGATTGTTTGATGAATCAGTGCTCTGAAAAAATAATTAGGGTTCGGCTTTATCAAGCTTTTTCCAGTGTGTTATTATTGAGGGGGAAACAGTGGTAATTATATTTTTATTATCCTATAATATATAAAAACAAACATTTTTGTAAAAGCCCGTGAATTAAAATTAACTGTTTTATTGACACTTTTTGCACAACTAACAAGCTTCATTTGTTAGTGTTTTTTTTTTTATCTGTCTCATGATTTGTTAATTGTATTATTGCATTATATTACCAAACATGCAAAATCTGACGTTTTCTTTCCTAATCAGACAAAATTTGATCAGAGGAAAACTGAATGACTGTTCCCAACCCATGTTTACAGTAATAGTAG
>NW_015613824.1:0-817 GCF_001515605.1 Sinocyclocheilus anshuiensis
AAATGCGGACAGGACAGGAGCCTTGTAGTATGTAGTAAGCAAACTGCTATAGCTACTACCACAATCACCCATTTGATTGAACTTACACACTCTAAGTGTGCTAAAAAGGCCTTTTTTGTTTCAAGGACAAAACCCATTATTCTGCTAGCACTCTCAAATTGGTCATGTGCACTCTAACTACCAAAGTCACGAGAAACGCACTCTCACAGACAACATGTACTGTTGCCTACCGTTAAACATACAGACTTCCCTTTTTAAGAGGAGGGCTTGAACGTAGAGTTTACTAAACGCTTCTCCATCTTTCACTCAATACAGATCCATCTGCTGAGGTACTGCTGTTTATCCAGGCCATGAAAGTGAGGGCATGGATCATTGCTAAACACTTTAGGAAGTAAATCAAAATGTCAGCATTACATGGAACAGCACATCCTATAACAACAACAACCACCAACAAAAAAATAGCTGCCATTAACAGAGGGTCTTAGGTCACATGGTGCATTGTTGTGCCAATACACAACATTTGAATGGCAGAGCATGAAACGATCATAAATTATGGTGATTACAACTTATTTAATTAAGTCATAATTTTTCCATGTTATGGGAGATAACCGCTAAATGGATAATATTAAAATTCAATACTATTTTGTCTTAATAAATTAAATTATTACTAAAGGCTAAAATCAATGATTTATAAATAATAATTAATTATCAAATGCTACAACTGAATTTAGGCATCACAATATTATAATGTACAGTAAGAAAAATGGATTTTGGATGTTTTCAGATTATTTTTTAATATATATATATATATTTTTTT
>NW_015613825.1:0-817 GCF_001515605.1 Sinocyclocheilus anshuiensis
AATAGAGTAGAACACTGCTTTAACTACTGATCCATATGTCCTGGCAAATATAGTTGTAATATAAACCAAACATTCTACTGTGTGTCCATATCAATTTTTAAGAGGGGACACTTTTTTTTTTACAGCTGATGGGTCAAAGTTCATTTGGTGAACTTTGTTTGCTCGCTTTGTGCTTAGTGAGGGCTTTCTCTCTGTCAAGCGATCTCAGTGCATTTTATTTTCATGCATGTTTACCGTGCATTGCACTAATCAGAGTATGTGTTGAAACGCTGGAGTCTGATGAACATGGATGACTTGAAGGTGAGTGAAAACTGAACACAGTTAACTGGCTGTGCTTTCATTTCAAATGTCCTGTAGCTGTTAATAGACCAACCAATCTTCTTCCTCTGTAAGCTAAAATGTAATTACAGGAGCTCTCGAGTGATGCTGTTAATCTTAAGTGCTCGGTCTTTTGTCTAACGTAGCAGTCGTGTCACGAGCTCTCTCTACCCGTCACGGAGAAATGCAACCCCATCAGCAGAGATATTGATAGAGTGAATGGCAAACAGATGGTGCAAATACTGAGAAGATGCGACGCCGAGATTTTTGAGAAGAAAAATCAGGATCCACTTCATCAGGTTTGGCCTGTTAGTTTCAGACAGTATATGTGAGAAATAATTGTACTTTAGGTCATTATGCTCCTAACAAGAGTTTTCCATGTAAAGCTGCCCTGTTCATTTTGTTTATAGAGACTATATAGTTCACCTGTCATCCAAACGATGGTGGATGTTGCAAAGAGAGTGGAAATGATGCTGAGGGTAAGTAATATGAACTAGAA
>NW_015613826.1:0-817 GCF_001515605.1 Sinocyclocheilus anshuiensis
TATATATATGCGATATATTTGTTTTTACAGTGTTTAAAAAAAACATAGCAATAAAAGAACAAGACTTTTGATCTTTGGAAATGCCTGAAGTTGTAAATAATTTAGTAGGTACTTTTTATTATTAAAAATGAGCTTTTGCTCATTTATTTCATTTCAACAAAGTATAATTAATTTCGTAGCATCATAATCAAAAGACGGGCCCATATGCATCACAGAGGTATGGCTAAGCTCTGAATATCCACTGACCCTAGAGCCGTCTCTGCTCTGTTCAGTGGGCCTGTAAAACTGTTCAAGATGTAGCCCATCTGTTCTTTGGATCACTGATCACAGATCACTAGCTCACAGTGTGAAATAAATTCAGCTATCACCTCAGTTAACGCCTGCAGATATAACTCAGCATTTCTGCTATTCAAAGAGTACGGATGCGTCACACTGCTTCAGCAGAGAGATCCATGATGGTGACATACAGCTGCGGGCAGCTTTTATGAGATCAGCAAAAAAAAAAAACTCTCAAGTGAAGCAAATGAGAAAAGCTCTTATTGGACGTAAAAGCGTTGCTCCATTGCACTTAGTAACTTAGAAAGAGCTTTATTTCAAGTTTGCACAGTTGAAGAGAGCCCATTGTATAATGTTACACAACACTGAGTAATTCTCCACATGCAGGCTCGTTGGCACAATTGCTCCGTTTCTTTCTAAATTGTGTCTCTGTGTTGGTGATTCAATACCTTATTATACGAGTTTGTCTTAAGGGAATATACTTTACTACTAAATACTGTGTTGATTTTGGCTTGTTTCTACCCATGGGCAAGCAGAGCTA
>NW_015613827.1:0-794 GCF_001515605.1 Sinocyclocheilus anshuiensis
ACACACTCACACACACACACACACACACACACACACACACAAAGGGTGTGTTGTATAACACTGCAGGGAATGACTCACTGCCGCTTTGTGTTACTCGGACCTTAATCGTGTCTGGTTTGTTACTGATCTGTGAGATGTGTGTGAGTTTCCCGAATCTCTCGATAGCACCAGCATTGGTTGGCGTTTCTCCTGGTGTGTGTGCAGGGTGTGGAGGACGCGTTTTACACGCTGGTGCGAGAGATCCGTCAGCACAAGATGAGGAAGCTGAACCGTCCGGATGAGAGCGGACAGGACTGCATGAGCTGCCGCTGCGTCGTGTCGTGATCCAGGTGCCAAAACACCCAGACTGATGAGACACCGCTAACACAATGACATAACACACCGGAAACGAGCCCAAATAAACCACAAATCAACACTAACAATCACAGAATTGCTGAGAAATGCCTCTTGAAAGGCCAGCACTTGTGAGAGAGAAATATTACATTTATTTATTTATTAGTTGTGTTTGTTTGCTAAAGCAAGCATCACTGGTTACTCTTATTGTCACTTTTTAGTAAAAAATATTTTATAAATGTACATGATGGGATTTATGAACACCTCCATTCAAAAGTACAATTATTTTAAATGTTTTTTTAAAGTATCTTCTGCTCACTAAGGCTGTATTTATTTGATCAAAAATGCAGTGAAAACGGTAATATTCTGAAATATTATTAAAATTTTAAAAAGGCTGTTTTCTACATGAATGTATGTTAAAAAGTAATTTATTCCTGTGATGCAAAGCTGAATTTTCAGCA
>NW_015613828.1:0-817 GCF_001515605.1 Sinocyclocheilus anshuiensis
ACTTGGATCTTGAGTCCAGTAAGGCAGGCGTCACGGTGCAGCTCGCAGTGGTTACGGTATGTTTTTCCATTACTGCCACACACTGAGTGCTTATGAGGCTTGCATTGCTGCAGGAGAACACAACATACTGTTAACACCACAACAATTTAAACTATTTTCTATTAACTGCCACATCAAAATCTGAACCTTGCAAGCAAGAAAAATGTATATATACATTAAAAGGATGATGACTGAATGTTACACGGTGACTGTAGTTAAATGTTTCTCACGCCTCTGGCTGGAAGCCCACATTAAGCCTGTAATATGAAAGCATGGGGCCGGCTGGTGGCGGGACAATAGGCTGAATGTCTGTGTTATATGGAATATTTTTGCTGTATAATCTGCTGAGCTGAGTAGACACACGACATGGTATATATATCACACATGACCCCAATCCCACACACGCTACTGTTATTATATGAAACTGTTTGACACTTTGTTCAGGACATTGTTCAGAACTACTCTAACAACAAGCCTAATAATAATGCGTCAGCAACGCAGATCAACTTAATATTTGCTATGATGGTGGAAAAACATCAGGAAAGGGAAAAGTTTCTAATGGTGAGGATTTATTGGTGAAAGAAGTGCACTTGTAGTGTACTTGAAAATCTTAAAAGTACAGTATATTAAAGAAACTGTAAGAGCAGATATTATTAATGAAATAAAAGTCTTAAAGAGAGCACACTTTCATCAATGTTTCCTAAAACATTTAAGTGCACTTTGGAATAATGTCAAATTAAAAGTTTTACGGTAACACTTTCTATGAAGCCCGTATTTA
>NW_015613829.1:0-817 GCF_001515605.1 Sinocyclocheilus anshuiensis
TATTTATGATTATTTCACATAGAAGAAGGACACACGTATTGAATCTCGTCTGCATGGATTAATTTGATCACATAGCTACTTTACACAGCTCCATTAAGCCTTTAGACCAAAAGAGTGCACATTCAGAAAGATAATGATAAATTATCATATGTTCGCAAACAAGAGTCCTGTTTTTCCGAATATCTGCAGGATCGCAAATGTACAATAAAAAACAAGTTACTGAGTAACTTTCAGACACAAAATTCCATTTTGCTATGTCAAAAAGAAAATAGAACAAACAGCAGAACTGCTGCGTCTCCGAGCAACACAGTGTTTTGTTCCTCAGCGTTACACAGACCAGAAAATGATTCAGTCAGGCTATAAGTACAGTCGTTTGCTAAGTTCAATGTATTATAGCTTTTTAAACGAATCGGTTGATTTTATGCCTTAAATCAACCGATTCGTTTAAAAAGCAATAATGCATTACATTTGAAGGATTCAACTCACTCATTAAGACAGTTCTTTGACAGTTACTGACATTAATTACAGTTTCATATTTTAAAAAGTGGCTTATTTAATTTTTGCAATTTAATATTTCTACAATTAAATGTTATATTTAAACAACATAATTTATGCAAAATCCACCTATGGATTTTGTTGATAGTGATTTCATTTGATTGTTGATAGCCAACATGTCTTTTTATTCGGATTGAATTTATTGATTAATTTTAAGAATCTGACATAAGAGGACACAGATATGACAATAATTTTTATAATACTAATACATCTCTGGCTTTTTTGCTCAGTGTTATTTCAGGGTTTTGATCTCTCAACTGAG
>NW_015613830.1:0-817 GCF_001515605.1 Sinocyclocheilus anshuiensis
GGGGATTTTGGATTTCTCTTTTTATCACTCCATAAATCAGAAAATGCTGTCAACAGACAGAAAACAAACACATTTTCACCAAGATTTTAGGAATAAAATGTTATATAAATCACTGTGAATGATATATGAACAAACCTTCAGAATATATATAGGAATAAGTGCTACTGAAGTGGAGAAAATAATCACTGCCTTAAAAGAAATTGGAAATGAAATCTACAAACTTTTTTTGTTTTCTTTCCACTAGAAAAAACCCTTCCTGAAAAGCCAAACCCAAAAATCTCAAAATTGACCAATACATGAAAAAATGATTTTGAAAGTGTCTTTCCTTCAATCTGACACCCTCAAACATACAAACCGTCCATAAGGATTCTCCGTTTTCTTATAGAGTTTGCATTAGTCTGGCTCCTTACAGTATAATGGACTTGATAAAGAATATGATATGTGTTCATTTCAGTGAAGACACATATAAAAGCAGACGGCTGGACTGGATGAAATCTCAGTGAATCTCAGACGGGGTTCGGTTACTGCAGGTTAAGTGAGCGCATAAGGCTAATTTCAGAGATTTTTTGTTTGTGTTGGCTGAAGGGAACTTCCTCCTCCTAAGATCATATTTACACGCTGCAGCAGCTACCGAATAACAGATTTCCAGCAGCATGTTTGTCAATGGAAATCCAGGAAATCCTACGGGCCGACAAGATATGTGTAGCAGTCACACACACACACACACACACACTCTCTCTCTCTCAGACGAGCCTCCCCCTCTGCGGTGCTGTGTGTTTAGTGTTCAGAGAACCAGCCTTTGATAGTCAAGCACACC
>NW_015613831.1:0-817 GCF_001515605.1 Sinocyclocheilus anshuiensis
AGGGTGAAACCACCTTCTTTTCTTATTCTGATGGGCCCATACAGTATTGTTCCCCTCTGGGCATTAGCACTGCCAAGAGCTACTCAAATTGTAGGGATGGCAAAATCAAAGGAGGGGATGGAATAGTTAGAACGGGAGGGGGGCTGGGGAGGAGTTGTGGGAGGAGGTTAGAAGGGTGGTTGTAAAGGAACATTTACAATAAAATAGTGAAGCACCTCTTAGAGATATCTTAAGTATGGCAGCCAACAAAGGCAAAAATATTGCTGTTCACTAGAAATCAGCAGTAGCTAACAGATGTTGACTGAAAGTGGTGTTTAAGTGGAAAATTCCCTTGCTTGGGGAATTAAAAAAAGTACTTTCAGCATGTGCACTACTACTAAATGTAATGCTCTGCTTTAGAAAACTAATGGCGTAGGATGACTGAAAATAGCATGCCTCCACCTACACCAAAGCTGATTTGAATAGCTCCTATCTGAGGACAAAATTACTGCTGGTTCTCAGTACTTTGACTCTATGTTGTCATAGGAACTGTAACACAATGTGGACTTTCTCCTAGTAGGCATTGCTACTAGAACTCTTTTCTTCTTTTGCACCTTCCTTTTTTCACATAGAAATGTTGCATATTCTCTTGATATAAAGTTATACAAACAATTCTGAACGTTACAGAGTTTATAGCAGTTCACTGTGTAGAGAACACATATTCCAGTTTTCTCACACAGACAGTACACGGTTGTCGTTCATTCTAAACACCATGGTGGTTCTTGGCATCACATCAACAGTCCCGTTTCGCAGTGAAGTGCACTAAGTAAAAGGGCAG
>NW_015613832.1:0-817 GCF_001515605.1 Sinocyclocheilus anshuiensis
CAATTACATCCAAAATAGAGCAACGGCTCCATCATTAACACCCCCGCCCACATCCCTCACCTCTTCATCTTTAAAACACAGCCCGCGTTCGGGGCTTCTGAAAGTTTTATCCTGGTTATGTAAAATAATTCTTGCCCATCCCTGTAGTGTTCATCAGTTAATAGAGAACAAAGCGAGAAGTAAACTTGCAAACACAAGGCCAATTTACTGTGAGAGCCGAGAGCCGCTCACACCTGCAGTAGATCAGTATTTACAGCTGTTTTAGACTAGATGAGTATTCACTCCTGCGTTTACGTGTTTATTCAGTGTTTATTCCAGCTGCACTTCAGTGTTTCATGCGCTGGATAAATCTGAAATCACTCAACAATCGTTGACTCATTCACTACACAACATTAATATATATATATATATATATATAAATAAAGAGTATATTTCATTTCAGTTAATGTTTATTTTATTTCAAGTATTGCAATTTTTTTACAGTTTTAGTTTCAGGTTAAGTTAACTATAATAACCCTGCTGTAGACATTATATGATTTTACATAGCCATTGACTCTTAAATTACAGGGAAATTTAAAAAAAAAAATCTTATCTGACAGTTCATGTTGAAACGCATAAATTGGATTTTAAACTTGGATCAATTTTAAAGATATTTTTTCTGTCCAGACGAGAAAAATAATAATTTGCATTTTTGCTGCCTATTCAAACTATTTTTGCACAGCTATTTTTGTGCTGGTAGTGTTTTAAACTGTATTATTTTAGTATCATTGCAATAATATTTTTTTTATAGTTTTTATTAATATTTTGGATATGTTTT